>NW_022651108.1:212711-286977 GCF_004027225.2 Strigops habroptila
ACCCTAGCCTGTTATGTCTGGCTGCCACATCTGGCCCTCTACATCACCTGGATAACACAAACAAGGTTCGACGTGCTTGTCACTGCTCTCCTTGCCTGAGCCAGTGCTGGTTTTTTATAAGATGATACTTGTCTTCCGCACAGCCCTGCAGGTTAAGAGGCACACAATGTTGCATCTCTTGTGACTTTGCCGTACCTGTCATGAGCTGTGGGGAGACTAAAATGAAAGAGACATCACCGACACCAAAATCTGACTGCAAAAGGCTGATGAACCCTCTGCTCTTTGGTAACCACCCTCAGTCTAAAGCTTTTTAAACCCTTTCTTGGGTCCTGAACCCCACAAGAGGAACCCTGCTCCTTCCTGACAGCTCCCCCTCCCCTGTACTTGCACTCCTGAACCCCCTGCACCAGCTCTTCCTCAAGAGCTGTTCTTCTAACCCTCCCCCTGCATTTTGCAGTACCTCTTATCTCCTATCTTGCCTGAGATGCTGGGCCTTGCTACGAACCTACAGCATACACGAAGTTGTGAGACTGATAATTTACTAGCAGCCTACAACAAGATGCACAGGTTCTAGGGACAGCAAGGTACTCTGCAAATAATTGCGAAAAGCAATAACCCATCCCTTGCTGGGAAAGACACAATCCATTTTCTCCATAGAACTTCCTTGACACACCCTGAAACTCCAAGTAGAAATCCACATGTAACCTTGTGTCTACTGGATAACGTCTCCTTAAGTCCTACAAGCAACAAATATTTCAGCTACTAAGCCAATACAGAATAAAAGCAGCAGGAAAAAACCTCAAAACTCTACCTTCAGTAAAAAACCCCACACAAAACACAGTACTAGAAAAAAACCCCAAACCCCCCCCAAAATAGAGCATACCATTAAACTGCCTTACTAAACCTCAACACATCCTACAAATATACTACCCTGAAAAAAAACCCCACCCCATACAAAGATACTTACTAATACATACACTGGTAAAAGCTGACATGTCCTGAAAATCTCCTCTATCTCAATAAGCCTCAAAAACTAACCGCACAAAAAAAGAAGAAAAAGAAAATCACAAATCTTAGAAGCTATGAAAGACTGAATGAACTGCAGAGAAGCAACCCTAGTGAAGCCTAAGAACTGAATGAGCTCCCTAATGAAAGGCTGTGCCTCATATACCCCAGGCCCCACCCACAACCCCTCTCTCAATGCCCTAGGGCAGGGGTGGGGCAAACCACCAGCTGGGATATAAGTAGCCTGATGAGCCACAGTCTGTTTTCTTTTCTAGCTGATGTCTGTAACAAACAAAGGGCCAAATAGAGAAAAGGATTCTCCACTAAAGCTAAAACACCGGCACTTTCACCAGGATTACATTTTGTGCTTCAGAACATGGCTATGAAGGTAATTTAAAAAATCAAAAAATTTAAAAAAATCTTCTCCATTTTGCTTTGACAAAGATAGAAGAACATAAGACCGTTTCTAGCCCATGTAGAAGTCCAGCACCAGCATTCTGTCCTTGGTAGCTCTGGTGCTGTTTCCAGTGGCAAAGTGAGAGGGGACTGCCATGTTGATGGCACCGATCCTCAGCTCAACAGAGGAAGGTGATGCCTAGCACCAGCCTTCCATCCTGGCACACAAGGTGTGGGAGCAGACACTGCATGATTTGCCTTCTATGAGCTGTGCTACTTAATGACTGAGAGCACTCAGTAGAGAGGCAGAAAGAAAATGTAGTTTTCGGTGGCAAACTGAGGGGAAACTGCCACGATAAGAGCACCGTTCCAGACCTCGGCATGCATAGGTGATAAACAGCAATAGCTTTCTGTCCTGGCTCTTCGGCTGTGGGAGCAGGTCCCGGACGTTCGTGCTCCCACAGCCGAAGAGCCAGGACTGAAAGCTGGTGCTGGGCCTCTCCTGCACATGGTGAGCTCCACAACGGTGCCACCGGCATTGATCTCGCTCCTCGCTTTCGCACCTAAAAGTCCAATTGAATGCAACATCTACGGTGTCCACTCAAGGCTGTGCCGAGCCCATAGCATTGAGCACCAACATCCGGGCCCTGCTCCCACAGCCGAAGAGCCAGGACTGAAAGCTGGTGCTGGGCCTCTTCTGCACATGGTGAGCTCCGCAATGGTGCCACAGGCATTGATCTCACTCCTCGTAATCCCACCTAAAAGTCCAACTGAATGCAACATCTACGATGCAGGCTGGAGGCTGTGCCGTGCCCGTCGCATTGAGCACGAACGTCCAGGCCCTACTCCCACAGCCGAAGAGCCAGGACTGAAAGCTGGTGCTGGGCCTCTTCTGCACATGGTGAGCTCTGCAACGGTGCCACCGGCAGGGCTCTCGCTCCTCTCTTTCCTACCTAAAAGTCCAACTGAATGCAACATCTACGATGCAGGCTGGAGGCTGTGCCGAGCCCATCGCATTGAGCACGAACGTCCAGGCCCTGCTCCCACAGCCGAAGAGCCAGGATAAAAAGATGGTACTGGGCCTCTTCTGCACATGGTGAGCTCCGCATAGGTGCCACCGGCATGGCTCTCACTCCTCGTAATACCACCTAAAAGTCCAATTGAATGCAACATCTACGATGCAGGCTGGAGCCTGTGCCGAGCCCGTCGCATTGAGCACGAACGTCCGGGCCCTGCTCCCACAGCCGAAGAGCCAGGACTGAAAGCTGGTGCTGGGCCTCTTCTGCACATGGTGAGCTCCGCAACGGTGCCACCGGCATTGCTCTCGCTCCTCGCTTTCCCACCTAAAAGTCCAATTGAATGCAACACCTACGGTGCCCACTCGAGGCTGTGCCGAGCCCGTCGCATTGAGCACGAACTTCCGGGCCCTGCTCCCACAGCCGAAGAGCGAGGACTGAATCCTGGTGCTGGGACTCTTCTGCACACGGTGAGCTTCGCAACAATGCCACCAGCATTCCTCTCGCTCCTCTCTTTCCCACCTAAAAGTCCCATTGCATGCATCATCTACGGTGATCCTATGATTCCATGTGCTGAAGGCGTGTTGACATGGGACATGGCATCATCCAGACATGTGGCCTGTCAGGTGCATGTCGCTGTTATACATGCCGGGAGTCCATCCCGAATGTTGTGTCCCTTCTGGAATCGCAGCTCTTGTCACCGAACATCCCGGGGTGCCCGACCTGTCGCCTGCAGTTTTTCTTCACCCAAGGAAGTTGTGAATGCTCCATCCGTGGCAGTGTTTAAGGCCAGGTTGGATGGAGCAGAGTGAATGCAGGAAGATCCTCAAGCTCTCCTGCTCACATTCCTCCCTCAGGGCATCTGAGCTCCCAAAGCTGTTGCTCTTGAGTGGGAATGCAAAGAGCTGCCCCCTCCGATGGGAGGAGATGTTCTGGTGGTGGAGGATGTCTTACCTGGTGCAGAGGAGCAAAACCTGTTCCCACTCAGGGTGGACATTGCCTCGAAACCCGGCGCTGCCTTGGCTCTTGTGACATCACCCACCACCTATGATGCCAGAAAGCACCAGCGCTGAGGTAGGCACAGCCAGGTATAAAGCCAGGGCTGTCCCTGTGTGTGGCACTTGACGGAAGAGCTCACGGAGTGGTTGAGTCTCTCGTGAGCAAGCTGCATTGCTGGTACCGCACCTCAGTGGATTGCGGAGAGAAAGCTACGGAAAGACAACTTCTGACCAAGTACGTGTGAAAAATCCTCCTCTCCCCTCCCCAAGTGCATTTTCCTCCTCCTCAGCTGGGGTGTGATGGAGGTGATCCCATCTGGTCTCATCCCAACCTCATCTCATCGCATGTCATCACCTCAGCTCAGCTCATCTTCATCCCATTTTGTCTTCATCTCATTTCATCGCATTGCATCGCATCATCTTCCTCACACCACATCATCACACCACATCACGACACCACATCTTCACCTCATCTCATCCATCTCATCTCATCTCACCCATCGCATCTCATCATCTTCCTCATTTCATATGATAACATATCACCACACCCCATCATAATCCTCATATCAAGTCATGGCTCATGGCCCTGCAGCAGGTTCTCCCACAGCTTCAGTCTAGACCTCAGGTGGGTCAGCCGGGCAACGGGTCAAAACGGAGCCCTTTGTGACCTCATTTGTGACACCCCACTGCACTGCTCAGTGCAGCAGATGATGATGGGACAGGGCAGGAGCAAGGAGCCGGTGGGTTGCTCCTGAGCTCAGCCCTGATGCTTTTGGTTCAAGCTTCCCCCTCCACCACCTCGATTCCTTTCCTTCATCCACAGGATGGCAGAGAAACCCCCCGGAACCCCCAGTAGGTCCTGGGAGGAGGAGGACGGGGCTCCCCAGAAGAGCAGATCTTCACCGGAGTCCTATGAGGAACCCCCGGGCCTGCCATTGAGGACTGGTGAGTGAGGGGCCCTGTTGGTCTGGGACCAGGACAAGGGGTGATGGGTTTAAGCTGAAACAGGGGAGGGTCAGGTTGCATATAAGGAAGAAGTTCTTCCCTGTGAGAGTGGCAGAGGCGCTGGCACAGGTTGTCCAAAGAGGTGGTGAAAGCTCCATCCCCGGCAGTGTTCAAGGCCAGGTTGGACAGAGCCTTGGGTGATACAGAATCATAGAATGGTTTGGGTTGGAAAGGACCTTAAGCTCATCCAGTTCCAACCCCCCTGCCATGGGCAGGGACACCACACACTAAACCGTGTCATGGTTCCATGTCATGGAACTAGATGATCTTCAGGTCCTTTACAACTCAACCCGTTCTAGGATTCTATGACTCTATGGTGCTCGACACCAGCACCACGTTTCCCTGGCATGCTGGCGGAGGGCAGAGCTCCTTCCTCTGCTCTCCAAAGCTCTTCTCCTCCTCTATTAGATGCCACCTGGTTACCCGTGTACACCCTGGAGCGGGACAACGTGGAGCGCATCGAGGCCTTTGTCAAAAGCCCAACAATGGTAGGCATGGCCGTTGTGAACAGGGGCTCTGCTGGTGGGTGCTGGCGGGTGCTGGCTTCAACCAGGGCACCCCTAGAGTCCAGTCCCGCTGTCCCCTCTCATACTGCCTGTTTGTGTCTCTGTCCCCCCTGGTTTCCAGGACGAGTACGATAAGATTGGCTTTCTGGAGAGCATCTGCAGCCTGTTGAGCACCGCCAGGTACGGCGGCTTGCACCAGGGGCTGGATGTCTTCTGCCACAAATGCCATCTAGCAGAGATGATCAAGGTGAGGGGAGCACCTTGGGGATGCTATGGGCAGGGGGCAAGGCCTCCAGCACCCAGTGAGGGCAGCATTGGTGGCACTGGGTGCTGGCATCTACCATGTCCCTTATCCCCATTGTGCTCTGCAGACGCTGCTCCAACAGGAGCCCATGGACCCAGTGTGCACCAAGGTGCGGCATCTCGCCATGGATGCCATAGCAGAATTGAGGTACCACAACTGCCCATCCCTCCTGGGGACCCCAGAGCTCTGTGTCCCCCTGCCCAAGGCCTCGAGGCACTGCTCCCAGCAGCAGTGTCCAACTGGAGCCCTCTCTCTTTGCAGCTCAGTGGAGACAGGGCTGGCAGGGCAGGAGGAAAGCCTCCTGGAAACCTGCTGCAGAAGTGTCTTCTTCCTTCCTCCAAAGGAGGAGTTTTCAGACATGCACACATACTACTTTATCTTCGTAAGTGCTGGAGGAGCTACAGGAGCCCACAGCTCCCTGCGGCTGCTCCCTGGTCACGCAGTGCTGCGGGATGAGCATGGTTTAAGCCCAGCTGGCACCTTAAGTGCTACGCTCTGTCCTCCTTGCAGATGCTGGAATCCATGGACAACATGCTCCGGAGGCTGGTGCTCAATTTTCCTGCCCCCAGGGTCAGCGAGGAGCTGCAGAACTTCCTGCAGGTCTGGCATGTGCTAAATGGGGTTCACAGGGGCTGTTCCTCACCCTGGGAACAGCGCTCTTGCTTGAGTGGATGGTCCCCACACCAGTGCCGTGCACAGAGAGCGCCCTGCAGGGATGGTGCCCACCTCCCTTGGGTAACCAAGGCCCTTCTGGAGCACAGTGGCTGCAGAGGGTGGCATCTACCTACGTGCCCAGACACAAGGGGCAGTTATACGAAGCCAAAGGGGCAGGAACCCCACTACAGGCTTTGCTGCCCACTCTCAGGAGACTGATCCCCCCTGGGATGGCATCTTTGATGCCTCTCATCAGCCTGGTTTGGGACCAGCTTGGTGGGACCCACCGGACTTGTTAGGAAAATTCCCTTCCCCTTAACTATTAGATAAACCACTCTTTAAAGTATTAACATGTCTTTTATATATATCTGCATATATATATATGTATATATATTTATATGTACACTGTAATCATAGAATCATAGAATGGGTTGGGTTGGAAAGGACCTGAAGTTCATCTAGTTCCAGTCCCCTGCCATGGGCAGGGACAGTGATGAGGTAGTGGATTTTTGCTGCTAGTTTCAGCCCAGCCCTGGAAATGAGGATGTGTCTTCTCTTAGGCCTTTGTGGCACGGACAACAGCCACAGCCAAGGGGACAAAGACCTTGGTTCTGTCTTCATTCAGCCTTGGCCATTGCACGGCAGCCCATCCTGCACTGTGCCTGGGCCTGTTTCCCTGCAGGCTGCAGGCACCCAATGCACTTCCCCAGCTTCTTCTCACCCCAGAATGTCCCTTCCTGTACTGGTGCCCCTCCATCCTCCCCTTGACACACAAAGCCACGGGCTGATCCTGACTCCCTCGGGGTGATGTTTAGCATCAGGAACCCCAGTAGAGGCTCAGAGGAAGCCTTGATGGAAGGAGTGCGGGTCCAGCCCATGCTGCTCCTGCTGCAGCACGTGTCTGCTCCCAGGGCACACCAGCAGCTTCTCTCTGCCCAGGTCCTGCTGAGCTTCACCAGCTCTGAGAGCACCGTGGTGCGGGAGAGGGCCCTGGGGAGGATCAGGACACTGAGCCAGTTGCTGTTTCACCATCACACACTGAGGGTAAGGACCAGGCAGGCTCCAGCCAGAGCATCTCCCCCTCCCTGCACACCAGAGCAGGCGGCAGCTCTCCCCGCATGGGGCTGCTTGAGGAGATGGGGCCCTGCAAAGCCTGCCTGCCCTCTGCCTTCTCCTTCTCCTCCTTCTTCTTTATCCTTCTCCTTTCTTCTTCTTTTTCTTTCTTTTTTCATTCTCCTTCAGATTCTTCTTCTGGTCTTTCTCCTACTCCTTCTCCTTCTTCTCCTTCTTCTCCTTCTTTCTTTTTTCTTTCTTCTTCTACATTCTTCTTTGGGTTCTTCAGGTTCTTCACCTTGTTCTTCTTGTTCTTCCACCTTCCTCCTGCAGGGCTTCCGCCTGACTGAAACAGACCTATGCAGCCCTGTCTCCCAGGAAGAACTCTCAGTCCCGCTCCTGGGACAGCTTCTGGGTCGTCTCATCCTTTTCCGATTTGCCGAGGATGAGACAAGGTCTCCAGCTTGGAGTGCTCTTTGGTGCCTCTATAATTACCTCCACCAGCAAAAAAGTAAGAGAAGTTGTGGTGGGCTTCATCCCTCTGCACACACACGTCTCCTGATGGGGCTGCTTCTCGCCTTCCTCCCTCCTTTCAGCATCTTGAACCCTGCTCTTCTGTGGTCCCCACAGCCAAAGCTACCACTGACTCCCATGTCCCAAAGGCAGGATTTCCCTGCTTGTGAAGAGCAGCTCCACCTCTGCATCACCCCAGTGCCTGCAGCAAGAAGCTCTTCCTGATGCCCTCCAGTAACCTCCTTGAGCGCTTGTGTCCTGCAGATCTCAGGGTGGTTTGGGAAGCTTGATGGCAAAGCTGCTGTGTCCTCCTGACTCTTCTGTGTCTCCCTTGCTGTTCAGGCAGGCCAAAGCCAAAGGGGGAAGGAGAAGAGCTCACATGGGAAGAAGAAAACAGTGCCCAAGACCTTACCATGGTAATGAGCTCCCCCCATTGCTGGGACTCTGTGGCAAGGGCAGGGCACATGTGTGAGCAAAGGCATCCAGAAGCAGCAGGGGCTCACTGGCCTCACTGTCCCTGGTGGGACGGTTCCTGCTGTCCTCCAGCAGGGACAATGCGGTGCCCATGAGCCCAACCTTCCTCCCCTAGGCGTTTGCAAATTCCCTTTATCCACGGGAGAGGACAGACTTTGTCTGCGTGGCCATCGAGGCGATGAGAGACTCCAGCATCTTTGAGAAGTGGGTAGCAGAAGATATTCTGGATCTGGTCATGAGAGACCTTGACTTCTGGCTGGCAGATGTGAGTGGCCTGTGGCTGGGTTGCCATGCCCTTCAGTCCTGTCAGGCCTTCTTCCTCCCTCCCTCCCTCCTCCTTCCCAAACCTAGGAGGTGACTTGAAGCCACTTTCATGCAGCAGAGAGGGATGGGAAATGGCTGCACTCCAGTGGCAGCAGCACCATCCTCCCCTGTGTTCCCCCCTCCAGGTGCCAAGCATCGTAAGGAGCATCCATGAAAGCCTGCAGCAGAGCAGCAGAGATTCAGCGTGGTGCAAGCTGGGCGCCCTCCTTATCCTGCTGGTCCTGAAGCACCCGAGGGCATTGACCATCAGCATGGTGCTCAACGTTCCCTTAAGTGACAGGTATCAGCCTTGAGGGCTTGTTCCCTGTGGGCAGAGGGGCCTGAAGACTCTCTGGCTTCCAGACCCAAGGCAGGGGAGTTGGAACTAGATGATCTTAAGGTCCTTTCCAACCCTCCCATGGGGAGCACCACCTTTGCCCTCTGCTGCCTGCCCACGGCATCCCATGGGATGCATGGACCATACTGACACAGCTCTCTGGCTTGCAGCGCTGGCGTAGGCATGTGGGAGCTGATCCTCACCGAGCCCAAGACTTCAGAGGCCTTATGGGAGCTGCTCGGGATACCACAGGACATACGAGACACCTCCATCCCTGCCTTGGTTGTGAGTTCAAAAGGGCCTTGATGGCCTCCAGCGAGCCCCGCAGGCTCTGTAGTGGCTCACTGCTGTGTTTCCTTCAGCCCATGGCCTCCAGTGAGGATGCTGGTGAGGAGTCCCATGTCGAGAGCTCTCAGGACCACCCAAGCCTGCGGACAGTGTCCCTGTTACTTGAGAGCCTCATTGCGCTGTCGGAGAGACCTGACTTGGTGAGGAGGGCATGGTCATGGGGAGCCCTCTTGGCGGTGGGTCAGGGCATGGTCATGGGGAGCCCTCTTGGCAATGGTGCACCTTGGTGAGTGCAGTGTTGTGTCAGGGTTTCACAACCAGGAACCTCCATCTCTTCCTACAGGCAAGGAAACTGCAGATCCTCCTGCCACACATCATGGGCAGGCTCCAGAATGCCAAGGAAGAGATCAAGATAAAGGCCCTGGTGATCATAAGGAACGCGATGGGCCACCTACTGAAGAAGGAAGCCAGCCCCATTGCTGTGCAGCTGGTTGGGGACCTCCTGCCCCTCTTTGATGGAGTAAGGCTGCTGGGCCCTGCAGATGGGCACCCTGCAATGACTCAGAGCAGGGGCTGCTCCCTGGGCTCTCATGGGATGGTTTCTGGGCTTTGCATCCCAGCACAGCTTCCCCCTGCTGCAGGATCTGCCCCCAGAGCTTCCCCCCTCACATCAGCATGGGCAGGGAGCTGCTCTTGCTCAAAGTTCCCCTTTCCTCCTTGCCACCAGGAGTCCAGCCAGCTGCGAGAGCTCTCCATCCGCCTCTTCAGAGTCCTGCTGGACTCGGTGGTGAGGAGCGACAAGAGGAGGATGAGGAGCAGCACGTGGGGTTTTCTGGTCCCGCTCTTCCTCCACATGAGCGACCAGAGCGACAGCGTGGCCGAGGTACAGATCTCAGAGCCCCCCATCTTTGGGCCAGGGCATGTCCCACCTTCCTAAGGACGGGATCACCCCAGGATCACCCAGGCTCTCCTTGCCCAGGCCATGGTGCCATCTCCTACGTCCCGCTCTTGTGCAGGCCTCCAGGGAAGCGCTCCTTGCTGCAGCAACGCTCCTCAGGTGGCGAGAGCTCCAACACCTCCTGAAGACAAGGCATACGTGGAGGATTGCAGAGTGCTTGGTGAGGGGCTCTGCGCTCTGCAGCCATGTCCCTTCTCCACGTCCCTCTCCCATCCCTGTGCCCACTGGCACCCCTTGGACCACTCTGCCCATCCCACAGGGCTCCTGGCTGGGAGATGGGAACGGGCAAGGGGAAAGGGAGATGCTGGGAGAAGGGACTGCTCCAGCCAAGCGGGGAGGCTCTGTGGCATCCCATCCCCTTGTGCTCTCTGCAGCTGGAGCGGAGCAGGAAAAGGGCTGAGGAATACCTGGACCAGAGCGTGCCGTACCTGGAGGATGCTCAGGCCTCCTTGCGAGAGGCAGCCATCAGGTTCATCGGTGAGCCACAGGCCCTGGGGTCCCTCTTTAGGCCGCCGGGCCCCAATCCCCACCGCTGCCCCCGCGGGGATCCCTGGGCTCAGCACCGATGGGGAGCAGGGGGCTGATGGATCTCTGTGCCCAGGACTGGCCGCGCGGCCCCTAAGGGGCAGGAACGAGCTGAAGCTGGAGCAGATCTGCCGAGGTGAGGAGGGAGCAGGCTCTGGGGAGAATGCCTGGGGGTCTATTGGGGGCTCATCTCAGCTCTGTCCCTTTGGCTCACAGCCCTTGAGACGCTGCTGGAGGAAAGCCATCCCGTCATCTGTTCCCTGGCAATTCAGACCGTGCACATCCTGAGAAGTCCACCGATACGGCGCACGTTGGGAGGGCGCCTGCGAGCGCTCTGCTGCTGATGCTGGACAGCTGGGAGCGGCAGCCCTTTCCTTAGGGAAAGGGGTGTCATCCTTAAACCTGGACTAAAGAGCTTCAGAAACAAAAGAGCTAAAAGAGCGGCTCCTGAGCTGCCGCATTCCCAGCGCTCCATCTTCTGGAGACAGCAGGGGCAGAGGGACCCTTGCTCTGAATAGCACCAGGCAGCAGAGAGGCATCCAGCCAGCACAGACTCCAAACCTGGCACCATGTTACCCAGCAATAAAGAAGTGGAGGTTTTGTAAAGGGCTCTGTGTGTGAAAGCTTGAACATGGGCAGTTTAGAAGTGCAGGTAACAAGGAAAAGCAGCGGTTCCTTATGAGCCCCTAGAGCTTGAGGAGAAGTAGAAGACTGGTACCACGTGGATCAGGAGAGTAACGGCCAACCTCAGACAGCTTAGGAAAGGGGGTGCCAATGTGAAATGAAACGGTGTTCCTAAAGGAACTTGCTCCATTCTAATCCTAAAAGTCACACTCCCTGAGCTAAGAGACCCTTGCCCACAGAGACCTTTACTCACGGGCCATGTGTAGTCAAATAGAAGGCTAGAAGAGTTAGGGTTGGAAAGGACCTTAAGATCATCTAGTTCCAACCCCCTGCCTTGGGCAGGGACACCTCACACTAGAGCAGGTTGCTCCAAGCCCCTGCGTCCAACCTGGCCTTGAACACTGCCAGGGATGGGGCAGCCACAGCTTCTCTGGGCACCCTGTGCCAGCGCCTCAGCACCCTCACAGGGAACAACTTCTTCCCTATGTCTGACTGAAATCTGCCCTGTTTAAGGTTGAATCCGCTGCCCCTTGTGCTATCACTACAGTCCCTGATGAAGAGCCCCTAAATAAATATATCTGGTGCCCTTAAACAGAGAGGAGAGAATGTAAGAGCCAATATTGCACATAGAGACTGCTGCGCCTATGGCAAACAGGGATCTTCCTGTTTGCCATGTGTCCAAGCGGGGAGCTGGCAGGCGGAGGGTGCGCTGCAGCAGTTCTCCAGCCCCAGGCATCTCCATCCCTTCCAATCCCCATGGTACCCCTAAAACACCCCAAAATCCACCTTGTACCCCAAACCCACCCAGCCTCAGGCATCTCTGTCCCTCCCAACACTGCTGCTACCCCTAAATGACCCCAAACCCCACCTTTCTTAGGCCCCAGAAGGAAGGATCCCCACACACAGCATGTTGGGGTGCAGGGATGCTGCTTTGGGTGACAGCCCCAGCTCATGGCCCTGCAGCAGGTTCTCCCACTGCCACTGCTCAGTCTGGACCTGGGAGGAGATGCAGTGGTGGGATACAGGCACCTGCAGTCCCCTCCATTCACGCAGTGAGGACAGGGCACAGCAACGCTTGTATCAGCACCAGTGTGGCCAGCCGGAGCAGAGCAGTGACTGTCCCCTTCTACTGGGCACTTGGTGAGGCTGCACCTTGAATCCTGTGTCCAGTTCTGGGCCCCTCACAACAAGAGGTGCTGAGCGGGGCCACAGAAGGGCAATGGAGCTGGTGAAGGGCCTGGAGCACAAGTGTCATGAGGAACGGCTGAGGGACCTGGGGGGTTTAAGTCTGGAGAAGACAGGGGGGACCTTATCGCTCTCTGCAACTCCCTGAAAGGAGGTTGTAGTGAGGGGGGGGCGGTCTCTTCCTGTCCTATCACTTGTTCCTTGGGAGAAGAGCCTGCCCCCCCTCACTACAACCTCCTTTCAGGGAGCTGCAGAGAGCAATAAGGTCCCCCCGAGCCTTCTCTTCCCCACACTGGACGTTTGCACTTTGGGAGCTGCTATCTCGGTCACTGGAGACTGGTGTCCAGTGGGGCTTTACGCAGATGGAGTTTTAGGTGGGTACGTAAGGGAGGATATCCATGTCGGCGGCACCATTCCGGATGGCACCCTGTGTATGAACATGCCCGGCTCTTTGTTTTTCTCCTAACACATCAGGTTGAGGAGCAGTGCAACCTCTACAGTGCCCACTCCAGTCCATGCCTCAGCTGGTGCATAGAGAACAAACGTCCGGGCCCTGCTCCCACAGCCGAAGAGCCAGGACAGAAAGCTGCTGCTGGGCTGCTTCTGCACCTGGTGAGCTCCGCAACGGGAAAGCGAGGAGCGAGAGCAATGCCGGTGGCACCGCTGTGGAGCTCACTGTGTGCAGAAGAGGCCCAGCACCAGCTTTCAGTCCTGGCTCTTCAGCTGTGGGAGCAGGGCCCGGACATTCCTCTACTCACCGAGCTGTGGGACAGCCTCAAGTGGGTGCCGTAGGGGCGGACCACAGATTGCACAATTCCGGCCCTTTCTCCTAAGCCTACAGTGCCAGCACAGAAAGCTGGTGCTGGGCATCTGCTGCACACGGTGATCTCTGTAATGGTGCTGCCAACATGACAATCCACCCTCGCTTTTGCACCTAATCCCAGGCTTCTTTCGTCTTTCCCAGGGCCTCTTTTGTGCACCCTAAGGCCCCTATTGGTCTCCCAAGGCCTCTTTCGGGCCCCTATTTGTCCCTTTGGGACATCTCAAAGTCTCTTTGTGTGCTCCCAAGGTCTCTTTTGGGGACCCACATGCTTCTTTGGGACACTTCAAAGTGCCTTTGGACAGCCCCAAGCTCCATTTTGCACCTCCTAATGTCTCTTTTGGGCCCGCACATTGTCCCTTTTTGTCACCCCAAGGCTCTTTTTGGGCAGCCCCAGGTAGAGACCTGGGGCACCCCCAGAGGGTACCCCCAGGAGCCCCTTTCAGGCACCCCAAGGCCCCTTTGTCATAGTCTCCTATGAATTGGGGACACCACAGAGACACACACACCCCCCACCCCCCCCAAAACTGACTTTAACTTCCCACATGGCTCTTCCCGCTCTTATGTTGGTGAAGGACGAGCTGTGGCCAAATCCAACCATTATAAGCCACCAGCGTCATCCCCCTTCTAATAAATGTCACTTCTTGTGTCATCCCCTCGCTCCTTCCTGGTCTTTGGGGTAGTTTTGTATGTCCCCAGTGCTGTGTCACTCCCCTCCACAACCCAAACCCTCCCATTCCTCATCCCTATGGGAAAGGCATCGCCTCCACAGGGGGAGCTCCATAACAGTCTCACCAGCTTTAGGGGTGGGTTTTGGGGTGCCCCAGAGCTCCCCAGGGCATGGAGCTGCCAGAGCGAGTCCAGAGGAGGCCACGGAGCTGCTGCGAGGGCTGGAGCAGCTCTGCTCTGGAGCCAGGCTGAGAGAGCTGGGCTGGGGCAGCCTGGAGAAGGGAAGGCTCCTGAAGGGGAGACCTTAGAGAAGCTCCAGTGCCTAAAGGGGCTACAGGAAACCTGGAGAGGGGCTTTGGACAAGGGATGGACGGACAGGACAAGGGGGAATGGCTTTAACCTGCCAGAGGGAAGAGTTAGATGGAATATTGGGAAGACGGTCGCTTCCATCCCAACCCACTGCGGGATTCGCTGTCCTGCGGTCGGGCACTAGGACCCAGCGGCGCGGGAGGCGGAGCGGAAGCGAAGCGGGGTCGGACCTGATTGAAGCCCGCGGCGCCTCCCGACGCTGGTGCGTGCGGGGAAGGGCGGACCCGATTGAAACCCGCGCATTGGTTCCATCGCGCGCGGCTCCTGTAAAAACCGGCCCAAATTGCCCCCAAACCCACCCGAAATGCCCCCAAAACACCCCAAACCAGCCCAAATTACCCAAATCCAGCCCACATTGCCCCCAAACCCATCCGAAATGCCCCCAAAACACCCCAAACCAGCCCAGATTACCCAAACCCAGCTCAAATTGCCCCCAAACCCATCCGAAATGCCTCAAACGCGCCCAAATTACCCCAAACTCAGCTAAAACCGGCTTGAGGTGCCCCAAAAGAGCAAAACCCAACCCAGATTGACCCCAAACTGCCTAAAATGCCCCTAAAACCAGAAGGAAATGCCCCAAACCCACCCCAAGTGCCCCCAAACCTGCCCAAATTGCCCCCAAAAAGGGCTGAAGTGCCCCAAAGCAGCTGAAAGTCTCCCAAAATAGCCCAAACCAACCTGAGATGACCCCAAACTGCCCAAAACCCCACCCAAATTGCCCCAAATCAGCTCAAATGACCCCAAAAGTGGCTTTGTCCTAAGGCAGTCCCCAAATAGCCCCAAACTCCCCAGAAGTCTCCAAAGCAGCTCCAAAGTCACCCCAAATGCCCCCAAACGGCTGGAATTACCCCAAATTATGCACCAACAGCCCAAAGTGCCCCCAAATCAGCTCCAAACCTTGCAGAAATGCCCCCAAACCACCTTGAAATGCCCCCAATTACCCCCAAACCACCAGATCCCAAAGGGGAAACATCCAGCCCCTGTTCCCAAGCCGAAGGAGCCAGGATGGAAAGCTGGTGCTGGGAATCATCACCCACACATGGAGAGCTCCGGAATAGTGCCACCACCACGGCAATCCAGCCTGGCTTTGCCACCTCACGCTGCAAACACCTCATGGCAGCACCACTGGGGACACAGGGACCCCCCCAGCCCCATGGCAGCACCTTGGGGACCCCCCCCAACCCCATAGCAGCCCCCTGGCCCATCAAGACCCCAGGAGGAGGCAGCCGTGGGTCCAAGCAAGTTTATTGGGGTCCCCCTGTGGGGTCCCTATAGGTTGCTGAAGAGGGCACCCTCGGTGCCTTTCCGGTCCATGGCCGCCTGCACCGCAGCGGGCACATCCTGGGTCTGCAGCATTCCCATGTTCCAGGCGGCCTGCGGGTGGGATGGGGACAGGATGGGACACCCTTGGGAATGGGATGGGAATGGGACACCCTTGGGAACGGGGATGGGATGGGAATGGGACACCTTTGGCAATGGGGATGGGAATGGGACACCCTTGGGAATGGGGATGGGATGGGACGAGAATGGGACACCCTTGGAAATGGGAATAGGGTGCCCTTGGGGACAGGAATGGGATGCCAATGGGAAGGAGGACAGGGACAGGACACTCTCAGGGACAGGGATGGGGACAGGACACCCTCAGAGAGAGGACACCTTTGGGAATGGGATGCCAATGGGGACAGGACATCCTCAGGGATGGGAACAGGAAGCCAATGGGAATGGGGACAGGACACTCGCAGGGATAGGGACAAGGGAACATGGGGACAAAGGTGGGCAGTGGGATGGCAACAGTGCGGAACTGGGGCCAGTGTGGTTGCCCGGGGGGGGGTGACACCTCCCCAGGAGGGGTGACCCATCCCCACAGGGGTGACCCGTGCCCCTCACCATGTAGCGCAGGCTCTCGGACACGGGGTGGTCCCGGGCGTAGAGCAGGTTCTCTTTGCTGCCCTGCACGGCCACGGGGCTACGGGCAGCGATGGCCTCGGCCACCGCCACGGCCGCCTGCAGCAGGGACTCCTTGTCCGGGAACACGCGGCTGTGGGGGGGACATGGGGACATGGGGGACACCGAGGGGACACTGAGGAGACCCCCCCGGGGCCACCCCAGGGCTGCAGTACCTCACCAGCCCGCAGCTCTGTGCCTCGGGGGCCATCATCTTGCGGGCGGTGAAGGCCAGTTCATTGACCAGGCTTGGTGGGGAGGAAAAGAGGTGGTGAGGTGACAGGAAGGTCCCCTCCCCTGATACCCCCATGCCCCCCCCCCATGGTACACCCACAACTCACCTCTGGCTGCCCACAATCTTGGGGAGACGCTGCAGGGTGCCCACGTCGGCCGCCAGCCCGATGTCCACCTCCTGCAGAGACACATGAAGGCAGATGGAAGGGGCCACGGGGGCAGCTGAAGGGTCTTTTGGGAACATCTGAGGGGTCTTGGGGCCATCTGAGGAGACCCGCTGGGCCTCGTGGGACCCACAAACCCACCTTCACCTGGAACCAGGCGTCCTGGCTGCAGTAGCGGATGTCGCAGGCGCAGATGAGGTCGACTCCTGCCACGGAGCAGCCCCTGAGGCGGGGGCACGGAGGGACCCCATTGTCCCCCCATGGTCCCCCCATCCCACCCCAACTGACCTGCGCCGATGCAGGCACCGTGTACAGCCACGATCACCGGCTTGAGGCACTGTGGGACACATGGGGAGCATGGGGAGAGCCCCAAATGCATTCATCATCCATCCATCAGTCACCCATCATCTGCCTGTCTATCCATCATCCACCCATCCATCCATCATCCATCACCCATCTATCCATCCATCATCCATCACCCATCTATCCATCCATCATCCACCCAACTATCCATCCATCCATCCATTATCCAACTATCCACCCATCCAACCATCTATCCATCATCCATCCACCCATCCATCCATCATCCATCATCCAACCATCATCCATCCATCATCCATCCACCCATCCGTCCATCCATCATCCATCATCCAACCATCACCCATCCATCCATCATCCATCATCCAACCATCATCCATCCAACCATCATCCATCCATCATCCATCCATCCATCACCCATCCATGCACCTTTTCCAGCACGGAGAAGCTCTCCTGGAAGGCGCAGATCTTCTTCCGCAGGTTCCAGGCCTTCCTGGCTGGGTCATCCCCCTCCACCATCAGGAGCTCGCTGCCCACGTCCGCCAGGTCGAGCCCTGGGGAGCACGTGGGTCACCCCTGGGAGCCCCAGGCTGGGACCGCAGCCCCCAGAGCTCCCCCCAAGGGTGAAGACACCCCAAACCGCCCCTAGATGAGGTCAGGGTACCCCAAACCCCCTTGGCTGGAGCAAGGCCCCCCCCAAAGGGAAGCGAAGCCCTCACCAGCAGAGAAAACCTTCCCTGCCCCGGACACGACCACGGCGCGGCAGGAGGAGTCGTGGGCGATGGCCTGGAAGCATTCCACCATCTCCCTGCGGGAATGGGGCCACGGAGGGGATGGCACCAGGGCCCCGCAGCACTGCCAGCACATCCCAGCACATCCCAGCCCCTCCTCAGTGCCCCCAGTCCCTCCCCGGTGCCCCCCAGTCCCTCCCCAGTCCCTCCCCAGTGCCCCCAGTCCCTCCCCGGTCCCCCCCAGTCCCTCCCCAGTGCCCCCAGTCCCACCTCAGTGCCCTCCAGTGCCCCCCAGTCCCCCCTCAGTCCCTCCCCAGTCCCTTCCAGCCCCTCCCCAGTCCCTCCCAGTCCCTCCCCAGTGCCCCCCAGTCCCTCCCCAGTGCCCGCAGCACCTCCAGAAGGCTCTGTTCATGGCATTCCTCTTGTCGGGGCGGTGGAGCTGCACGT
The DNA here is from genome assembly GCF_004027225.2 of Strigops habroptila. Lineage (NCBI taxonomy): Eukaryota > Metazoa > Chordata > Aves > Psittaciformes > Psittacidae > Strigops > Strigops habroptila. The sequence continues at coordinate 230,552 of NW_022651108.1, forward strand.
GCAGGACGTGCTCCCGCTCCCTTGTCACCCGCAGCGTCTCGAAGCCGCGGCGCAGCTGCTCCGGGGCCCCCGCCTCGGTCGCCATGAGCCGCTGCGGCCCCCGTAGCCCCCCCAGCACTGCACAGGAGGGACTGGGATGCACTGGGATGCACTGGGAAGGGGCTGGGACTCACTGGTAAAGGGTTGGGCAAAGCCTCAAACCTGCTAGAAAAGGACTGGGAGGTCCTGGGAGATAAACTGGGATCCACTGGGATGGGCTGGGGGGGGGGATGGGGGGGTGTGGGGTGAGGCCTCGTTAATCATCAGCCCAACAAGGGCAATGGTCAACGTGATGGGGGGGGGTGTTTGGGGGGGTAACAGAAGGGTTGGGGGGTGCAGGGGGGTCAGAAGAGGATTGGGGGGATCCAGGGAGGGCATTACAACTGTTGGGGGGGGTCCATAAGGGGGTTTGGGGGGTCTAATGGGGTCCTGGGAGGATTTGGGAGGCGTCTAATGGGGGCCTGGGACAATTGGGGGGGGCCTAATGGGGTCCTGGGGCCATTTGGGGGGGGTCTAATGGGATCCTGGGACGATTTGGGGGGGTCTAATGGGGTCCTGGGACGATCTGGGGGGGTCTAATGGGGTCCTGGGAGGATTTGGGGGGGTCCAGAAGGGTTGGCGGTCCGGGGGGGGTTATAGGGGCAGGTTATAGAATGGTTGAGGTGGGGGGATAGGAACTAAAGGAGGGTTTGGGGGGGTCACTGTGCGGTCAAAGTCAGTGTGGAGGTCACGGGGGGGTCCCATGGGGTGAGGTTTGGGGGGGGTCACTTAAGGTCAGGCCGAGCCGTGCCCCCCCCCCCCCGCGACTCACGCGTCCCCCGCAGCAACCGCAGCGGCGCCGCCGCCATCAGTCCTCCAACGGGGCCGGAGCAGCGAGACGGGCGGGAGGAGGAGCGCCCGATTCGGGTCACGTGACGGCAGGCGTCCCCGCCCTCTCCGCTAGCGAGACGGACGTGTTCTACTACTGCCCCCTAGCGAGGCATGCGGAAGGGACCTCCAAGCGCCTCTCCCATGCACCTCCACCCCCAAAACGCACCTTAAAGTGCCCCAAATCACCCCAACAATGGGGGGGGGCGACCTCCGCCTCCCCCCCCGAGCCACGGGTTGTTTTCCAAACGAGTTTATTGAAGGGGTAGTGGGGAGCACACGAACAGCCTTAAAAATGGGGGGGGAGAGGGGAGAAGGAGGTTGGGGGGGGGGGAATAGGGAACATCAGCCTTTAAAAAAACAAGGGGGGGAGGAAATGGGGGGGAGGGACCCCCCGAGGGGATGGGGGGGTCCTGGAGGGGTTGGGAGCCCCCCCCCACTGTTGGGGTCCTGGTTAGGAGGCGTGCTGGGCGGTGGAGAAGCAGAGCTTGAGCGTGTAGGGGTATGGCCCATCTGTGGGGGGGGAGAAGAGGGGGTTAATGGGGGTCGGGGGGGGTTTGGGGTGTATTTGGGGGGGTTTTGGGTGGGCACTCACTGGGGTTCTTCATCTGGAAGTGGTTGAGGAAGCCGAGGGTCTCGAGCGCGTCGCTCTTGGAGTCCCACTCCAGCAGCCCCGAGGAGCTGCGCTCGCCTGGAAAACGGGGGGGCCCTTCCTCAGCGACCCCCCCATGGCCTGCAGCTCCCCGGGCTGCCCCCCCCGGCCCCCCGGTACTCACTCTTCCCCGAGAAGACCTTGACTGAAGAGGGGCGCTTGACACCCAGCTCGTCACAGATCTGGGGAGGGAAAGGAGGAGAGGGGTGAGGAGGAAGAGCAAGGGAGGAGGAAGGGGGAAAAGGGAAGAGAAGGGAAGGAAAGTGAAGAGAAACAGGGAAGGGAGAAGGGAGAAGGAAAGGGAAGAGGAAAAAAGGAAAGGAAGAAGGGAAAAGAGGAGAAAAAAGGAAGAAAAGGAAAAGGAAGTGAAGAAAAATAGAGAAGGGAGGAGGAGAAAAGGAAGAGAAGGAAGAGGAAGATGAGGAGAAGGACCAAGAGAGGAGGAAAAAAGGACAAGGAAGAAGCAAGGACAAGGAAAGGAAGGAAAACAGAGATTGGAGGCAAAGACGACAAGGAAGAGAAGCAGCAAGGAGAAAAAGAAAGTGGAAAAGAAAAGGAAGGAGAGAGGAGGAAAAGGACAAGGAAGAAAAGCAAAATGGAACGGAGAAGGAAAGAAAGAGGAGGAGAAAAGGAAGAAGAGAGGAGAAGGCCAAGAAGCAAGAAGGATGAGGAAGAGAAGAACAACTGCAAAGGAAGGAGGAGGAGGAGGAAGGGAAGAAGGAGGAAGAGGGAAGGACGAGGGAAGGACGAGGGAAGGACGAGGGAAGGACGAGGGAAGGAAGAGGGAAGGAAGAGGGAAGGAAGAGGGAAGGAAGAGGGAAGGAAGAGGGAAGGAAGAGGGAAGGAAGAGGGAAGGAAGAGGGAAGGAAGAGGGAGGACGAGGGAGGAAGAAGGAAGGAAGAGGGAGGACAAGGGAGGACGAGGAGGAGGCCTCACCTCGTAGAAGTTGTCCTCGGTGACCTCGAGGGGCGCATTGAAGAAGTGCAGGACGTTGCTGGGGTGCTGGATGCGGTTCTTGGCCGCCTGCTCCGGGGTGGAGAAGCGGTTGTTGCGGGAGCCACTGAAGTCCTTGTAGCTGCAGGAGCCGTCCTCCAGCCCGTAGGACTGCCCGGGCATGATGGCCTGCTGCTTGGAGACACTGGGGGGGACATGGGGGGGTCAACGCGGCACTGGGGGGGCACCATGGGCCACCCCAGCCCAACCAGCACCTACCACACGTTGAGCTTCTGCCCGAACATGAAGTTGTTGTTGAGGTGGGTGATGGCCCTGTCCACGGCGTAGCCATCGGCCATCTCCACCATGGCTGCTCCTGGCTTGCTCTTCATGAACTTCACCTACAAAGGGATGGGGCTCATCAGCAACACCCCCCAGAGACCCCAAACCCTCCATGGGAGCCCCCCCAAAACCTTCTCTCAACCCCATTGACCTTCTCGACGTTGCCATAGAGGCAGAAGATGTTGAAGACGCGGTCGCAGTTCATCTTGGACTGGTCCAAGCCATAGACCATGAGGACGGGGCTGTCAGCGTGGGGACCATACTCCGGGGGTGGTGGGGGGGGGTGGTGGGTGCCCATACTGGGGGCCATAGCGGCTGGGTCCTCGCCGGTGCCCCCCAACTGGGGGGCCCATCCTTCTGCCTTCGTAATGGGGTGGGGGGGGGCCGTAGCCTTCATCATGGTAGTGCCCGTGGTAGCCACCGTGGGGTCCTCCTGCGAAGGGAGAAGGTTGGAGACCCCCCAACACCACCTTATGGAGTCCTCCTGCAAAGGGAGAAGGTTGGAGACCCCCCAACCCCACCTCTATGGGGTCCTCCTGCAGAGGGACAAGGTTGGAGCCCCCACCACGTACCATATTCCGCAGGGTGATCCCCAAGGAGCGGGGGCTGCCGTTGGCGCTTGTTGGGGTTCCCTCCTTGGTCTCCTGTGGGGAGAAGAAGAGGTTATGGGGGGGGTTTGGGGGGATGAAGGGGGTCCACACCACCGCTCCCCAAGGCGCTGGGGACCCCCCTCCAGCCATCAACAGCCCCGGGGTGGCTTTAGGGGATCCCCCCCATCTCCAACCAGTGGGGATGGAGAGTGAGGGGGGCCCATACTGGGAGCTGCCCCCCGCCCCCAACACCACCATCACCCCCCAAAGGACCTCTCCCCTTCCCCCCGCCCCGAGCTGCCCTATGGAAGTGGGGGTCCGGCGAGGCCCCATTGGGATGCTGCTCATTAATAGACAGTTAAGGTACAGAAAGGACAATAAAGGACATGAATTACTGCTAATTAAGTCATGAAAGTGGCAAAAACACTTCCCGGCCCCCCCCAAACAAGTGGGGGTTCAGGCAGCAAAGCAACAGCAGAACCAGCTTCAAGGAGCCAGCACGGCCCAAGGCATCGACCACGACCACGGCACCGATCCAGTCGCTCTTGTCGTCCCCTTCCCGCTTCCGTAGAGCTTTATTCCCAGTTGGATACAAAGCTTGGGAAAAGGGGGGGGTTTGGGGGGCTACTTACAGCATAGAGGGGGGGGTTTACAATAGTACAAGGTCCAGTTTTGGCACATGGAATGATCTCGCTGTCTTTCTCTTACCCTTGGACGCTTCAAGAGTTAGGACAGTTGGGAAAGATGGGCGTCCCACCAAACAAACACTGCGACCCTGCATCACATGGTTTCAGAGTCACAAACACAGGTCCAAAGGCACCAAACCCGCCACAATTCCACTTTAAAAAAGAGAAAAAAACACTCTTTTTTCTTATCAAAAAAAAAACGCTTTTAAGTCTCGCTGCCGGTTTGTTTGCTCCTCGGGAGGTACCAAAGGAGGCCACAAAGGGGTGGTGAGAAGTGTGTCCCTCCATTCCTGCCACTGTGTGGTGCGTCGGGCTCTGTGGAGCTCTGTCCCATGTGCGTGTCTCCTCTGAGCATGGACAATGTGTCTCGGCTCGAGCCAGAGCCAGCTCCAGCCTCCTACGGGCTTGTGTGTGGTGTTTTGGGTTGAGTTTTGCCTTAAGCTGGGGTTGGGTTAGGGCTAGTTTTGGTGTTCTCCGCTTGGCGCTGATGTGGTGGCAACTTGGCTGCAGGAGAGTCCTTGGATGGTGGTTGTGTCCTTGCAATGAGCTCATGGTGCTGCTTGGGGTGGTTTTTTTTTTGCTGGCTGCTGCGTGTTTCCTCCACTTGTGGTTTTGTTCCTACACTTGTGTGGTGTGAGCAGGAGGAGGAGGAGGAAGGTGGAGGAAGGAATGTGCGGAAGAAGGTGACGCCCGCTCGGGTTTTCCGCTGGTGTACGTGCAAAAGGACTGCTCGGAGCTGGGAAAGGCCACGTTATGGCATCCCACCACCCAGCCCAAGAGCCGCCCCCCCAGCTCCACACATCCTACACAACAACGGGGGGGGGGGAGCTGCACCCCCAGCCCCTCCTGACCCTCCTTCGAGCGCTCTTCCAAAAGTGGCCGGCGAATCCCAACCCCACCATCCTCAACATCCCACCCCACAGGTCCCACAGCGCACCCCGGCCCCCCTCAAAGCCACCCGGCGCTGACACCCCACCCTCAGAACACAAAAGGGGGGGGTTCTTCTCTCTCCCACCACCCCCACCCCCCAAAAAGCATCAACCCAACGGGGAGGACGCCAACGGCCAACCCGACGCGGAGGCATCAACTCCAAGAGGGATTTTTCCGGGGGGGGTGGGTGCCTTTTCCCACCCCTTCCATAAGCTCAAGGGAGCTGGTGTCTCCCTGCTGGTTCTAGAGGGGCTGGGAATGCCCATGGGGAGGGCAGGCGCATTCCCAACTCGCCCCACAGCTCCACTTTAGGTAACTCCAGTTGGGAAGATGAAGCCCACAAAGACTCAGGAGTGGGGCAGACACAACAAAACAATGGCACTTCCCCCCCAGAACCAACCAATCCCCCCCCCGAACCTCATGAGATCCACAGAAACCCCTTTAACCCCACGCACTGGGGGTGCAGATGCAACCCCTCATGATGTCCATCACCAAGGAACGCAGAGAAGGAACCCAGAAGCCACAGAAAACACCCCCCCAAAAGCCGCCGCCGCTCGGGTTTTCCACCTCCGGTCACCCCCTCCCCGGCAAGCCCGGAGCCAGCTCCGGATGTAGGGATGGGCCAGGAGGTGGGGTGGGTCGTGGTGCCCGAGTGTAGGTGCACAAGGGGCTTCACTGGCCATTACCTTGTCCGCTGAGGTTGGGGTTGGTGTAGTCCCAAGTGTCTTGGTCGTTCTTGAAGACGTTGAGGCGGGTGGGCTGGAGGAGATGGGCACGGAGAAGGTGGGGATGGAGGAGACGGTGGGGATGGAGGAGCACCCCTTCCACGCTGCCGCCCCACGATGGGTGTTTGTCACGGGGAAGGGGGGCAGCACTCACCTTGGCGTACTCGATTTTGAGGGTGCAGCACCCCGAGTAGATGTCGGCGCCGTTGAGGGACGCTTTGGCGCGTTGGGCGCTCTGCACCGAGTCGAACGTTGAGGGGAGGGTTAAGGAGCTTTGGGGCCAGCAAAGAGACTTTCAAGCGAGGTTGCACCATCTGGGATCTCTGCTGGCTCCTGGAGGTGGAGCCAAAGCAACCCCCGGCAGCTAAAGCCAGCCCAGAGGCAGCTCCGGAGCTCCTGCAGCACGGAAGGATATTCCACCATGGCCTGGACACCGTTCTTCCTGAAGATGACAATTCTCTGCACAGGACCACAGGGGTTGCAGATGGTGTAGAGCACGTCCTGAGAGCAGGGAGAAGGTGTGAGGAACCCGGGTGAGGCACCACCAAGCGCCTCCAAAGCAGCAGAGAGCACGGAATGGCTTGGGTTGGAAGGGACCTCGAAGATCAGCTAGTTCCAACCCACCAGGTTGCTCCAAGCCCCTGTGTCCAACCTGGCCTTGAACACTGCCAGGGATGGGGCAGCCACAGCTTCTCCATTCAACCCATCCCAGCACCCCACCACCCTCAGGGTGAAGAAGTTCCTCTCAGTATCTCATCCAACTCTTCCACTTGGAAGCTGTTTCTCCTTATCCCATCCCTCCATCCCTTGTCCAAAGCCCCTCTCCAGGTTTCCTGGAGCCCCTTCAGGCTCTGGAGCTGCTCTAAGGTCTCCCCTTAAGGAGCCTTCTCTTCTCCAGGCTGACCCAGGGCCTCTCAGCCTGGCTCCAGAGCAGAGCTGCTGCAGCCCCTCACTATTCCCATGGCCTCCTCCGGCCTCGCTCCAACACCTCCGCACCCCTCTTTGCGTTGGTGCCCCCAGAGCCCTCCCAAAGGCATCACCCACCGTCGTGATGGAGTAGATGGGGTTGAGGATGGTGAAGAGCAGGACGTTGTTGACGCCCCGGGAATCATCCGTGTCTCCGGGGCGGGAGATCTTCTGGCTGGTGGAGTAGTTGACAAAGGCCGGGTGCCCGGCGATGTAGATCTGGTTGTCGGCCGCATAGTTGACGGCGTTGCAGGCGCCGAGGATGTCCTCGAACTCCACCAGGGCTTGTCTCTTCTTGGGCATCACCACCACGTAGCTGGGAGAGGGAACACAATCATCACATCACCAGCATCACAACCACCAGATCAGCATCATCACAACCACCGCATCACCAGCACCACAACCACCGCATCACCAGCATCACAACCACCAGATCAGCATCATCACAACCACCAGATCAGCATCATCACAACCACCGCATCACCAGCACCACAACCACCGCATCACCAGCACCACAACCACCAGCTCATCATCACAACCACCACGTCACCATCTTAACCACCAGCTCACCCTCATCACAACCACCAGCTCATCATCACAACCACCACTCACCATCACACAACCACCAGCTCACCATCACACCACCACCACATCATCAGCATTTCAAGCACCAGATCACCACCACACCACCACCACATCACCCTCATCACCATCCAACACAGCCCCGGAGGCATCTCCTCACCTGATGGGTCCAAACTCCTGCAGAGCCTCCACCAGATCAGCCTCCACGACGCCGTCGATCAAGCCCCTGATGTGCACCACGGGGGACGCCGGTGTCTTGTGGGGGTCATCGTAGTTCTCCTGCTGGGAACCAGGGCGTTGGGCCAGCAGAACCCACCAGGACGGCTTCATCCCCCCCCAGGGAGGAGCTAGACCCACTCTGCGCCCATCACCGCGGCCCCAGCTCCCATCTGGGTGGAGCTCCAGGCCCCGTTTTGCCCCCACCAAGCCCCATTTTTCACCCCCCAAGCCCCATTCTACCCCTGCGGGCCCCTTTTTAACCCCCCCTGCCCCCATTCTACACCTCCTGGCCCCGTTTTACCCCCCCAATCTGCTCCATCCTACCCCTCCTGGCCCCGTTTTAACCCCTGTGCCCCATTCTACCCATCCTGGCCTGGTTTTACCCCCACCTCCACCCCGTCCTACCCCTCCTGGCCTTGTTTCAACCCCCCTCAGTCCTGTTTTATCCCCCTTGGCCCCGTTCTGCCCCTCCTGGCCCCCTTCTAACCCCCCTTGGCCCCATTCTACCCCTCCTGGCCCTGTTTTACCCCCCCAATCTGCCCCATTCTACCCCTCCTGGGCCCGTTCTAACCCCCCTCAGCCCTGTTTTATCCCCCTGTGCCCCATCCTACCCCTTCTGACCCCATTTTACCCCCCCCTACCCCATCCTATGCCTCCTGGCCCTGTTTTACCCCCCCAGTCTGCCCCGTTCTACTTCTCCTGACCCCATTTTAACCCCCCTCAGCTCCGTTTTGCCCCCCCCACCCCATCCTACCTCTCCTGGCCCCTTTTTACCCCCCCAATCTGCCCCACTCTACCCCTCCCGGCCCCATTCTAACCCCCCTCGGCCCCGTTTTATCCCCCTGTGCCCCATCCTACCCCTCCTGGCCCTGTTTCATCTCCCCTCTGCCCCGTTCTACCCCTCCGGGCCCCTTTTTAACCCCCCTTGGCCCCGTTTTACCCCTGAATCTGCCCCATTCTACCCCCCACCACCCTGTTTTAGCCCTCCTGGCCCCATTCTAACCCCCCTCAGCCCTGTTTTATCCCCCTATGCCCCATTCTACCCCTCCTGGCCCCATTTTACCCCCCCCCACCCCATCCTACCCTTCCTGGCCCTGTTTTAACCCCCCTCTGCTCCGTTTTGTCCCGTCCTACCCCTCCTGGCCCCATTTTACCCTCCCGATCTGCACCGTTCTACCCCTCCTGGCCCCATTCTAACCCCCCTCGGTCCTGTTTTAATCCCTGTGCCCCATTCTACCCCTCCTGGTCCCGTTTTACCCCCCCAACCTGCCCCATTTACCCCCCCACACCCCGTTCTACCCCTCCTGGCCCCGTTTTAACACCCCTCAGCCCCGTTTTGCCCCATCCTACCCCTTTCTACCTCTCCTGACTCCATTCTACCCCTCTTGGCCCCATTCTAACCCCCCTCGGCCCTGTTTTATCCCCCTGTGCCCCGTTCTACCCCTCCTGACCCCACTTTAACCCCCCTCAGCTCCGTTTTACCCCCCCAATCTGCCCCATTCTACCCCTCCTGACCCCATTCTAACTCCCCTCGGCTCCATTTTGCCCCTCCTACCCCATTCTATCCCTCCTGGCCCCATTTTACCCCCTCTCAGCTCCGTTTTGTCCCGTCCTACCCCTCTGGCCCCGTTTTACACCCTCTCAGCCCCCTTCTACTCCCCAGGCCCCATTTTGCCCCCCCCAAGACCGCGTTTTCCCCTCCCCCAGACCCCGTCCTAACCTTCCTGACCCCATTTTACCCCCCCTCGGCTCGGTTTTACCCCCCCCAGGCCCCGTTCTCCACCCCCCCCCCCCCACCGCCCGCTCTCACCGCTCCGGCAGCGCCGGGCCCTCCGCCAGCCCCCCCCGGCCCGCCAGGCCCGTGCGGCGGCGGCTCCGCGTTCTCGGTCTTCTGGCGCTTGGGAGCTCGGCCGCCATCGCCGTAGTAACGGCCGGAGCCGCCGCCGCCGCCCGCCGCCATCTTCCCCATCTCGGCCCCGCGGCCGCTGCCCTCGGCGCTCTGCGGGCCCCGCCACCGCCGCCGCGACATGGCGCCTCTGGCCGCCGCGCCGCCTCCGCCACGCCCCTATTGGCCCGCCCCACCGCCACTCAAGGCGGGGCTCTCATCCCATTGGCTCCGCTCCGCCGCCAGCCCCGCTCTCCGCCGCTATTGGGGGCGCCGGCAGGACGGGCCCCGCGTTGATTCGCCAGCGCTTCTGCCCCTCAACGGCACCGCCGCCTTCTATTGGCTGCAAGCCGCGTCTGTCCGCCCGCCCACCGAGCTGATTGGGTGGAGGCGCTGCCTGTCCGAGCGGCGCCCCGCCCTTCTTCAAGGCGCAGAGCTCAGGCCCCGCCTTCCCCCACCGCCTCTCCCGGGCTATTGGTCAAAGCTAACGCCAATCAACTCCCTTGGCTCTGATTGGCTCCTCTGAGGCCCCTCTCAACCCCTTCAGCTTCTCCCCCCGCCCGTTGGCCAACTCGCCCGCCCATCAACTCCCGCGCCTGCCGCTCCGCACTCTGATTGGCCGCCTCGCTCAGCTTTCACTTCGGATTGGTCCGCGCCTCTTGGCGCTGGCCCCGCCCACCGCGCTCAATCCGGGGAGACACCCCCCCCCCCCCCCCCGAGCGGGTGGGGACCCCAAAACGGGTCCAAACACTCCAAAACGGGTCCAAACACCCCAAAATGGGTACAGACACCCCAAAACGGGTACAGACACCCCTAAAACCAGTATGGATACCCTAAAACGGGTACAAACACCCCAAAACGGGTACGGACAGCCCTAAAATGGGTACGGACACCCCTAAAACCAGTATGGATACCCTAAAACGGGTACAAACACCCCAAAACGGGTACGGACAGCCCTAAAATGGGTACGGACACCCCAAAACGGTACAGACAGCCCTAAACGGGTACAAACACCCCTAAAACGGGTCCGGACACCCCAAAACGGGTGCACACACCCCTAAAACAGGTACGGACACCCCAAAACAGGTACAAACACCCCTTAATCAGGTACAAAGAGCCCTAAAATGGGAACAGACACCCCAAAATAGGTACGGACACCCCCAAAATGGGTCCGAACACCCCAAAACGGGAAAGGCTCCAAACGCTGGTCAGGACCCAGCCAAAACATGGGAATAAAAACGTTTTATTGCACAAAAAAATGGTGAAAAGGCAAAAAATGGGGGCGAAACATCCCCCCATTCCCATTCCCATGGACCCCCCCATCCCCGTAACCCCCATTCACCAAGACCCCCCTTCCGAGCCCCCCAATAAGCCCCATTCACTGGGACCCCCTCCCATCAGCCCCCCCTCCAAGTGGGGAGGCCCAAACCGCACATTCCCCCCCCCGCCCCCGACCCCCCCTTGGACCCCCAAAAAGGCAACACCCGATGGTGATAAACCCTCATTTAATGCCACAGCCCCACTGGGTCAATGGGGGGGGGGTCTCAGTGACCCCCCCAGATTTTGGGGGGGGGGCCTGGCTGCCCCCCCCAGCCTCATCTTTGCCCCCCCCGGCTTTGCCACTGCCCCCCTGGGTGGCTTTGGCTTCGATGGCAGCGTGTTCCTTCCTCACCAGCTCCTCCAGCTCCTTCTGCGGGGGGGGGGACACACATAGGGAGTAAATGGGGGTGCAGAGATGGGGGGGGTCCCCAAATTGCTATGGGGGGGGGGTAAATACCTTCCATCCCAGCAGCTCCGCCAGCTCCAGGCACCCCTTGTCGCACTCCCCCAGCCAAGCCACGTCCCTGCGGGGGGGGTGCAGGCAAAGGGGGGGTCCCCAAAACGTGTTGGGGGGGGCACGACCCCCCCCCCAAGAACCCTCCCCCCCACAAGCCCCTCGTTACCTATAAGCTTTATCTGAATCAAAGTCCATGCCGCAGCCAAAGCCCATGAGGGACATGAGGGGGTCACTCTGGGGGGGGACACACACATAAAATGGGGGTGACACAGCAGTTCCTGCCCCCCCCCAGTGCCCCCAAGCCCCATCTATACCCCCCCCACCCCAATTTTAGCAGCCCCCCCCCCCATTTCTTACCTGTCCCGTCTTCTCCTTGTTGATGAGGAGCCGGGGGGTGTTGGTGGGGACCCTGGGGGGGGGACGGGAGCTGGTCATGGGGGGCGGCTGGGGGGGGGTTCAAGTTAACAGGGGTTTGGGGGGGGATAAGAGGAGTCTGGGGGGGGGGTAAGGGGGATATGGGGGAGTTAAAGGGGGTCTGGGGGGGTTAATGGGGATCTGAGAGACTAATGGGGGGGTTAAGGGGGGTCTGGGGGGTTAATGAGGGGGTTAAGGGGGACCTGGGGGGGTTAATGGGGGGGTTAAGAGCAAGCTGGGGGGTTAATGGGGGGGTTAAGGGGGACTTGGGGGTTAATGGGGGGGTTAAGAGTGAGCTGGGGGGTTAAAGAGGGGGTTAAGGGGGATCTGGGGGTTAAGGGGAGTTAAGGGGGGTCTGGGGGGGTTAATGGGGATATGGGGGGGTTAAGGGGGGATTAATGGGGGTCTGAGGGTGGTTAAGGGGACGATTAATGGGGGTCTGGGGGGGGTTAAGGGGGGTTTGGGGGGGTTAATGGGGATATGGGGGGCTTAAAGGGGGTCTTGGGTGGTTAAATGGGGGGTTTGGGGGGTCTGGGGGGGTTAAGGGGGATGTGGGGGATTAATGGGGGGATCAACGTGAGTCTGAGAATGTTAATGGGGGGGTTAAGTGGGATCTGGGGGGTTAATGGGGGGATCATTGGGGGTCTGGGGGGGGTTAATGGGGGGATTAAGGGGGGGCTGGGGGTCCCCAACCTGCTGACGAGGGAGGCGAAGGGCTGCACCTGCAGCGAGGTGCCCATGATGATGAGCAGATCGACCTGCTGGAAGTCCTGGGGGGGGGACACGGGGTGTCAGGAAGGGGGGGGGGGGCTCCCCCAAAATCCCAATGCAGGGAACGGGGAGGGGTGACCCCAGGACCCCCCCAAACTCACCGACTGCAGGAGGCTGAAGAAGCGCGAGGGGAGGCTCTCCCCGAAGAACACGATGTCTGGGGGGGGGCCAGGAGGTGAGTGGAGGTTTGGGGGGGCCCCAAGGGTTGGGGAGGAGGGGGTCAGGGTTTGGGGGTGTCGGGGGTGTGTGTCCCCCCCAGCTCACCGGGTTTCACCAGGCCCTGGCACTGCTCACACTTGGGCACCAGAGATGAGAAGATGCGCTCTGCAAGAGATCGGGGGCGTGGGGGGGGGGATATGGGGGGCATGGGGGGGGATATGGGGCGCAGGAGACCTCAAAGGGCGCATAAAGGGGTCAGAGAAACATGGGGAGACATGGGGGGGCACACAGGAGCTCGGGGGGGGGCATGGGGGGACCCAGAGGTACATGGAGGGGGGGTCCCACCTCTTAATAGGAGTCATCGCTACGGCCACCCCCATCCAGAGGCAGCCCCACTTTCCCCCCATGTCCCCCCACCCCACATCCCCCCATGCCCCCTATATCCCCCCACCCCACATCTCCCCATGCCTCCCATATCCCCCATTTCCCGCCCCCCCACATCCCCTGATGCCCCCCATTTCCCGCCACCCCACATCTCCCCATGTCCCCCATATCCCCCCATCCCCTATCCCATATCCCCCCCCCACATCTCCCCATTCCCCCTATCCCCCCCACCCACATCTCCCCATGTCCCCTATATCCCCCCATCCCCTATCCCATAACCCCCCACCCATATCTCTCCATGCCTCCCATACCCCCCATATCCTCCACTTCCCCCCACCCCACATCCCCCCCTGCCCCCCGTGCCCCCCATTTCCCCCCGCCCCCCATCCCATGCCCCCCACCCTACATGCCCCCACCCCGCCGTGCCCCCCACCCCATCCCACCCCTCATCCAGGGCAGCCCGTACTGCCGCCGGCAGCCGGGGCGCAGGCAGTGCGACGTGAAGAAGGAGCCGTGAGCCTCCACGAGCCGCTCGGGCTCCAGCCCCGCCACCCGCTCCAGCGTGTCGATGTTCTGGGGGGGGCACAGAGGCAAAACGGGGGGTCAAGGGACCCCAAACCCCCCCCCGGCACCCCCAAACCCATAAGGAAGCCCTTTGGGGCGTCCGACCTGCGTGTAGCAGCGCAGCAGCAGCCCCTTGTCCTGCAGCAGCCGCATGAAGTAGTGACACACCGTGGGCTGGGGGGGACACAACGAGGTTTAGGGGGTCCCGAAGGTTTGGGGAGGGGTCCCCAAAAGTTTGGGGAGGCCCTGGAGGAGTTTGGGGAAGGGGAAATTGAGGCACAAGGGGGGGGTTACCTTGAACTGCCCCGGGTAGAGCTCCCGTGCGAGAGCGAAGAAAGGCTCAGGGTGTTCCTATAGGGCAGAGAGATGATTTTTTGGGGGGGGGCCCGAGCAAAGGGGCACCCCCCGAATTTGAGGCGGGGGGGAATTTGGGGGGGGGGGTTACCTTGAAGAAGCTGATCTCGAAGATGGCCTCGGGGTAGGGCAGGTCGTAGCTCTGCAGGTTGGAGTAAAGGCCCGTGCCGGGCGAGCGGAAGTCGGGGATCCCGGCGGCTGGGGGGGGTGATAATGGGGTGTCAGGGACCCCCCCTCTATAATGGGGACCCCCGAAACCTCCCCCCAAGCACACTCACAAGTGGAGATCCCGGCGCCCACCATGCACACAACGTTCTTGCCTGGGGGGAACAAAATGGGGGGGGGAAGGAAACAGGGGAACACAACCCATGGGGACCCCCCCCCATGGCCTCCACACTGACCTTCACCCCACAGCGCCCCCCCCAAGCACCTGAGACCCCTTTAAACCCCCCCAAAACCTCCCTGGGCCCCCCCCCAGATGCGTTAAATCTCTCCTGGGACCCCCCCCAAACCCCCATAGGACCTTCTTAGAGTTCCCCAACCCCTCCTATGACCCCCGCGATCCCCCTAAAACCGTTCCATGACCCCTCCAAACCCCCATAGCACCCCCCAACACCCCCCAGACCCCCAAAACCCCTCCTGTGCCCTCCCCAAACCCCCCCAAACCCCCATAGGACCCTCATAGACCCTCCCAACACCCTCCCAGATCCCCAAAACCCCTCCTGTGCCCTCCCCATACCCCCCAAACCCCCATAGGACCCTCCTAGACCCTCCCAACACCCCCCCAGCCCCCCAAAACCCCTCCTGTGCCCTCCCCACTACCCCTCAAACCCCCGTAGGACCCTCCGAGACCCTCCCAACACCTCCTAAGACCCCCCCAGGCCCCCAACACCCCTCCTCTGCCCTCCCCTCCGCCCCCCAACCCCCCATAGGATGCTCCCAACAGCTCTTAAGACGCCCCAGACCCCCAAAACCCCTCCCGTGCCCTCCCCACCGCCCCCCAAACCCACATAGGACCCTCTTAGCCCCCCTCCGAACCCCTTTAAGCCGCCCCGAACCCCCCCCCGCCCCGTACATCTCTCGCTCTGCAGGAAGCGGCTCACTCCCTCCAGCGTCAGCTCCTCCAGCACCTTCTCCGGCTTCTCCCCGCCCAGCCCCAGCGTCCGGGACAGGAGGTTCCGCAGCAGCTCCACTGCGGGAGCGGGTCAAGCACCGGGACCCCCCCTCCCGCTCCCCGCCGCGATGTGCGGGGAGCGGGGCCCTCAAAACCAACCAACCCCCCCCCCCGCAACCCAACGTACTCTCAGAGTCGCCCGAAGCGCCGAGCGCGGGGTCGGAGCCCTGCGGGACACGGATGGGGGGGGTCAGCGGGGACCGGAGCCGCGGCAGCACCGCGGAGCGAGCGGGAACCCACCGGAGACTGCGCGTCCCGCTCGGCCTCGTCCCCGCCGGCACCAGGAGCTGCAGGAGGGGAGGGAGCGGTGAGGACACGGGGGGGGAGCGGCCCGGTGAGGCCTGGTCCCGCCGCTGACAACCCCCTCCCCGTTCCCCGTTACCGTCCGCGTCGGCCATGGGCACCGGCGGCGGCCCCGCCACACCTCCCGGCGTGCACTGCGCGGGCGGCGCTGATTGGCGGAGAGCTGCGCCACACCTCCCGGCGTACACCGCGCGGACGGTGCTGATTGGTGGAGAGCTCCGCCATCGTTCTTTAGCAGCCACACCTCCCGGCGTGCACCGCGCGGGCAGCGCTGACTGGCTGAGAGCTCCGCCATCGGTCGTTTACAGCCGCACCTCCCGTTGTGCCCCGCGCGGGCATAGCTGATTGGCTGATCGCTCCGCCGCCGTCCTCACAGCCACACCTCCCGGCATGCCCCGCGCCGCCACACCTCCTCTGATTGGCGCCGAACACCGGAAGTGCTGCGCGAACGACGGGTCCCGGCAGGGCCCGGCGGGGGATTCCCGGCGCCGGCGGCGGCTCCTCGATGGCGGCTCCCGCCTGACGCGGCCCGGCCCGGCCCCGATGGCGGCCGCGGAGGCGCCGCCGCCGCCGCCTCCTCCCACCACGGGCGACGTGAAGCGGCCGGAGGCCGATGAGTGGTGCGACAGCGGCCTGGGCTCGCTGGGCGAGGGGGCGCTGGGGCCGCTGCCCGCCAGCCCCGGGCCCGACGACAACGCGGAGGCGGCGTCCCCCGGCGCGGAGCCCGGCGCTTGGCTGCGGCACGTCCTGGGCTTCCTCACGGAGGACGGAGACACGTGAGTGCGGGGGGGGGGGGTGGGACACACGGGACGCCCCCCTCCCCATAACCGGGGCTTAACGGGGACCCCCACCCCCCCCAGGGCGCTGCACTTGGCCGTGATCCACGAGCACGAGGCGTTCCTGGACTCCATCCTGCAGCACACGGCGGGAAGCGCCTACCTGGACCTGCAGAACGACCTGGGGCAGGTGCGGGGGGGGTGACGGGAGAGGGGAAGAGGGAATAATGAGGGGGGAGAAGGGAAAGGGGAATAAGGGAGGGAGGAAGAAAGGGGGGAATAACGGGGGGAGGGGAAGAGAAGGGGGAATAACGGGGGAGGGGAAAAAAGGAGGAATAATGGGGGCAAGAGAAGAGGGAATAAGAGCAGGAAGAGAATGGGCAATAATGGGGGGGGAAGACAAGGGAATAACGGGGGGAAGGGAAGGGGGAATAATGGGGGGAGGGGAAGAGAAAGGAAAATAATGGGGGGGGAAGGGAAGGGGGAATGGGTGGGGAGAAGGGAGAATAACGGGGGGGAAGAGAAGGGGGAATAAGGGAGGGAGAGAGAAGGGGGAATAAGGCGGGGAGAGAAAGAGAAGGGGGAATAAGGGGGGGAGAGAGGGGGAATGGGGGGGAGAGCAAGAAGAATAAGGGGAGAGAGCAAGAGAAGGGGGAATAACAGGGGGGGAAGAAGGGGGAATAAGGAGAGGGGAGAGAAGGAAGAATAAGGGGGGGAAGAAAACAAGGAATAGCAAAGGGGGAAGAGAAGGGGGAATAACGGGGGGCTGGGGGGTCCCCCCGTTTGTGCCCGTTCTGAGGGGGGGTCTCTGTGCCCGCAGACCGCGCTGCACCTCGCCGTGATCCTGGGCCTGGAGAGCTTCGTGCGGAAGCTGCGGGCGGCGGGCGCGGGGCTGCGGGCGCAGGAGCGGGGGGGGCACACGGCGCTGCACCTCGCCTGCCGCGAGGGGCACCCGGCCTGCGCCCGCCTGCTCCTGCCCGGGCACCCCCCCCCCGCGGCGGAGCCCGAGGCGAGGGCTCAGCTCGACAGCGTCAACTACGATGGTGCGGGAGGGGGTGGGATGGCGTCGGGATGGGGTTGGGGTGCAGGTTGGATGGGGTTTGGATGGAGTCAGGATTGGGATGGGGATGGGATGGGATTAAGGGTGCAGTTTGGGATGGGGTTTGGATGGAGTTGGGATGGGTTGGGGGTGGGATGGGATTGGGGATGCAGGTCGGGGATGGGGTTTGGATGGAGTTGGGATGGGGTTGGGGGTGCAATGGGGTTTGGATGGAGTTGGCATGGGGTTGGGGTTGGGACAGGACTGGGGTGGGATGGGGTTGGGATGGGATTGGGGTTGCAGGTTGGATGTGGTTTGGATGGAGTCAGGATGGGGTTTGGGATAGGATTGGGGATGCAAGGTTGGGTGGAGTTTGGATGGAGTTGGGATAGGGTTGGAGTGGGATGGGATTGGGATGGGATCGGGGATGTAGCTTGGGATGGGGTTTGAATGGAGTTGGCATAGAGTTGGGTGGGATGGGATCAGGCATGCAGATTGGGATGGGGTTGGGACGGGGTTAGTGTGCGGCTGGAATGGGGTTGGGATGGGGTCGGGATGGGATTGGGGATACAGGTTCAGATGGGGTTTGGATGGAGTCAGAATGGGGTTGGGGGTGCACTGGGGTTGGGGATGCAGGTTGGGATGGGGTTGGTGGTGGGATGGGGTTTGGATGGAGTCGGGATGGGGTTGGGGGGTGCCCGCGCTGACACCCCCCCCTTTGGGCAGGTTACACCCCCCTGCACATCGCGGTGCTGCGCAAGGACGTGGAGATGGTGGAGCTGCTGCTGAGCGCCGGCGCCGACCTCAACAAACCGGTGAGAGCCAAAGCAAGGACCGGGGCGGGGGGGGGGGGGGGGGGCAAAGCATGGGGGGGCCCTTTAACCCCCCCCGACCCTCTGTTTGCGTGTGTGCCCCCCCTAAAGGAGCCCAGCTGCGGCCGCAGCCCCCTGCACTTGGCGGTGGAAGCGCAGAGCCCGGAGGTGGCCGAGGTTCTGCTCCGCGCCGGAGCCGACCCCGGCGCCCGCATGTACGTGGGGTACACGGCGCTGTACAGCGCCCGGCACCGGCCCGACCCCCGCCTGCCCCCCCTGCTGCGGCGCTTCGGGGCGCAGGACCCCCCCAGCGACGAGGACGGCGACAGCAGCGATGTGAGCCCCCCCAAAACGCCTGTTTCCCCCAAAAAAAGCCTCTTTCTCCCCCCAAAACGCCCCATTCCTCCCCCCAAAGCGCCTCTTCCCCCCCTAAAACACCCCTTTCCCCTCCAAAACACTTCTTTCTCCCTGCAAAGCACCTCTTTCTCCTCCTAAAACGCCCCTTCACCCCCCAAAACGCCTCTTTCTCCCCCCGAAATGCCTCTCTCGCCCCAAAATGCCTTTCTCACCCCAAAACACCTCTTTCTCCCCCCAAATGCCACTTTCTCCCCCCAAAACGCCTCTTTCCCTCCCAAAACATCTCTTTCTGCCCCTAAAATGTCTTTTTCTCCCTTAAAACGCCTCTTTCTCCCCAGAACGCCTTTTTCCCCCCCAAACGCCTCTTTCCGCTCCCAAAATGCTTTTCTCCCCCCAAAACGCCCCATTCCTCCCCCCAAACCCCCCTGCCAAGACTTTGGGGGGGCTGAGCTCTGGATGTCGTGTGTGTCCCGCCCCTTAAGCAGGAAGATGAAGATGAGGACGAGGAGGAAGAGGAGGAGGAAGAATACGACGACATCGTCATCAACAGCGGCCGCTGCGTGGACTGACCCCCCCTCAGGTCTCCCCCTATTTATCTGGGGGCTCCTGGTGCCTGGACTTTAGGGGAGCCCCCCCCAAAATGTCCCCCCCCACCCCAGTCCTGGGGGTAGCGATAGAGCATTTGTATCAGTTGTACAATAAAAGGGGCCTTCAGCCTCCTCAGAGCCCCCCCCTCTTCTTCCTCATCCTTCCAGCATCAGTGGGGGGGTCCCAACCCCTGGGACACCCCCAAATCTGCCCCCGCCCCCCACTTCCCACTTCATTTGGGTGCTGCCACAACCACACGTGTGCGTTCAAACACGCGTGTAAGAGCCCATGAGCTCCATGGGGTTTATTACAGGGGTTTAACATGCAAGGGAACGTGTCCACATGGGACACGTGTGTCATGTCGTGTGTGCTCAGGACACGGCTCTATGTGTAGCCATGGCGTGTCCACGCGTGTCCCCATCCCTGATGTCCATCTTCCTGCAGCACCGACGTTCTTTCTCCCGTGTGCACATCTGGGGTGTCCCCCCATGGTTGGGGTGCACTGAGGGGTCCCCTCCACACTTGGGGGGCTCCTCAGGGTCCCCCCCCTGGCTGGTTGGGGCCGATGTAGCGCAGGCGTGGGGCTGGGGGCCGGGGGATCACATCCAGCCCCACCAGGGGCTGCAGGGCCGGGGGCACCCGCACGCGGCCGTCCTGGGGGTGCAGCACAGGGTGAGCCCCCCCTGCACCCCAAGAATAGGAGGGGAAAGGGGGGGGCACCCCAAAACCCCCCCCAAGCATCACCCACCCGTAGCTGGTTACACTCCAAGAGGGCGATGAGCATACGGGACACGGCGCAGGCTGTGCCATTCACCTGTGGGGGGGCCGGGAGGGTTATTGGGGGGCAGAACGGGCTTGGGGGGACCCCGAATTTGGCGGGGGGCCGCCAGCACCCACCGTGTGCGCGTGGCGCAGCACCCCAGCCCCATCGCTGTACATGATGTTGAGGCGCCGGCTCTGGTAGTCGGTGCAGTTGGAGGCACTGGAGATCTAAAGGCGGGGGCAGAAGCATTTGGGGACCCCCCCAATAAAGAACCGACCCCCATAATAGGGCTTCAGCCATAATGTGGGGGTGCCCCCTCTGAATGAACCAGCAAAGCCCCGGTTTGGGGGTGTGGGATGGGGACAACAGGAGGGGGGTCGGCCCTTAGGTTTGCTGGAGGCTCTGAGGAGGACCCCCCCCGGGTTTTGGGGTGCCCCCCCCAAGCTCTCACCTCCCCATATTTGCCCCGTCCTGGCATCCAGGCCTCGATGTCGAACTTGCGGTACGCGGGGAGCCCCAGCTCCTCCGTGGGCATGTCCAGGACGCTGGGGGGGGGAACAAACACACATCATGGGGGGGTGCAGGGATATGGGGGGGTTTGGGGGGGCTCTGGGGACCCCCCCACTTTAGCCTCACCGGTAATGGAGGCCCAGCTCGGAGAAGATCTCCTTCTGCAGCGCCAGGAACTCCGCCAGCAGCTCCCCACTCTCAGCCCCGCTCTCAGCCGCCGTCACCCCAAACATCTCCACCTATGGGGGGGCAAAGGGACCCCAAAAACTTATGGGACCCCCCCAGGGTCACCCCAACACCCCCCTCCCCAGGGAGGTTCAATCCTGCCCATCCCAGTTTGCCCAGTACCTTGGTGAACTGGTGCACCCTGTACAGCCCCCACGGCTCCCGCCCCGTGTCCGTCTCGGCGCGGTAGCAAGTGCTGGAGCACACAACCCTGTGTGGGGAAAGAGGGGACCCCAAAGCCCCCCATCAGGGTGGGGGGACCCCAAACCTCCCCTTATTAGGGGTAGGGCTCCCCCATTGGGGTGGGGGCTCCCAAAACCCCCCAGTTGCGGGGGTCCCCAAACCTGATGGGTAAGTCCTGCAGCCGCACTGCGTGATCCATGAAGTAGCCTGGAGCAGAGCGATGAGGTTGGGGTCAGTGGGGTCCCCCGGCCCCCCATTAACACCGGGGACCCCCAAGACCCCCCCGGGGCCCCCATTGCTCACCGGCGATGCCGACCTCGGCCGTCCCGGCCAGGCTCAGGTCCTCGAAGCGCGCGGGGTCAATGGTGTACACGGGCGAGGGGCTGAGGTGGGGCTGCATCCCGCAGCCCTCCTGCAATGGGGGGGCATGGGGGGCACCCCTGGGGTTGGGAGGGATATGGGGGTGTCGCTGGGGGGGGATATGGAGAAGAAATATGGGGGGATACGGAGAGGAAATACGGGGGTGCACTCACAAAGACGACGCCACGCAGCAGATCTGGCACTGTCATGGGGAGGAAGCCCTATGGGGGGGGAATAAGGGGTGTGGGGGGTCCCCAAAGCCTTGAGGGGCCCCCCAAGCCCCTGCTGTGCCCCCCCCCATACCTTGCTGAGCAGTTTGGCCATGGCGAAGCGCACCAGCGCGTGCTCCAGCAGCGCCGCGGCCCCGCACAGGTAATAGGAGCGATGGCCCGAGACGTGCGACAGGCGCCTGCGGGCCACGCGTGTCAGGGCATGTGCACACATGTGTCACGGCATGTGCACACATGGGACAGGCACCTGAGGGCGCACGCACGCACGCGCGCACGCCAGGTGCCTGCGCACACGTGACAGGCGTCCCCGCGGGCACACGCGTGTCACGGCATGCGCACACGTATGTCACGGGTGCCAGCGGTGCTCACCGCTGCCGGATGATGTCCAGCCCCTCGCCCAGCTCCAAGTGGCCCTTTGGCTTGAAGTCGAACACTGGTGGACACAGAGACACAAAGAGCCTTCATCGCCCATGGCCCCTCCTCTGTCCCCTCCCTTAGAGCCTTCCTCACCCCCCTCCCTCCTCCTCCTCCTCACCCCCCCCATTACCTGGTTTCTCCCCCACCACCTCCAGCACTCGCGCCTGGCTCTCGTCCCCGACGGGCTGTTCCAGAGGGCACATGGGGTGTCGGGGGCGGGGATGACACCACGATGGAGTGTCCCCCCCCCTCTCCGCACTCACCACCTCGGGGTGGGTGCTGTTGGGGAGCTGCAGGGCTCGCAGGTAGAAGCTCTCATCCAAGGAGGCCTCCTGGGCCAGCAGCTCCTGCAGTTCCAGCCGGATCTGGCGCCCCCGAGCCCGGAGCGCTCCATAGGCAGGGAGCTGGAGGGGGGACGACACGGTGCTGGGGGGGTAAATGGGGGTAGAACCCCCCTCCCCAACCCGCCTGCATCCCCCAGCGGGGAGCAGGGACCCCCCCCACGCCGTGTCCTACCGCCTCTACTGTCTGCTTGTCGTGGGCTGCCTGTGGGGGGAGAGAAAGGAAAGGTGAAATGGGTGGGGGGGTTCCCCAGGGGGCTGGGGGGGTCCTGGGGAGCCCTATAGGCTACTAGGACAGGTCCTGAGAAGTATTGTGTAGTGCTATGGGATGTTGTGGCATGGATGCGTGGTGCACTGGGATGTTGCGGGATGGATATGGGGTGCTATGGGGCGCTTTGGGGCACTGTGGGATGGATATGGGGTGCTGTGGGGTGGATACGAGGTGCTATGGAGTGCTATGGGGTGGATATAGTGTGCTATGGGGCGGCTATGGAGTGCCATGGGGTGCTCTGGGGCGGATATGGGGTGCTATAGGGCACTGTGGAGTGGCTATGGGGTGCTGTGGAGTGCTGTAGGTGGCTATGGGGCGCTATGGGGTGCTGTGCGGTGGCTGTGAGGCACTGTGTGGTGGCTATGGGGTGCTATCGGGCGCTGTGGGGTGGCTATAGGCTGGCTATGGGGTGCTGTGTGGTAGCTATGGGCTGGCTATGGGGCGCTGTGCGGTGGCTATGGGCTGGCTATGGGGCGCTGTGGGGCAGTGTGTCTCACCATCAGGGCCCGCACGTCCCGGGCCACTCGTCCCTTCTCCTCCTCCAGGCGGGCGATGGCGCCGCGCACGTCCCGCAGCCGGGCCCAGGTCTGCACCTGTGGGCGGAGTCTGCGATTGGCCACGCCCCTTTCCCTTTAAGCCCCGCCCCCCGATGCCCCGCCCCGCTCACGATGTCGCGCAGGTCGCGGCCCCGCAGCGCCCCCTGCCGCCGCTCCAGCTCCCGCTCGCTCAGCGCCGACACCTCCAGCTGCGGCCGCGCGCTCCGGCCCTCGCGGACGTGCTCGTACAGGCGGCTCCGCACCGGCACCGGCCCCCCGGGACCACCCGCGGTACCGGGAACACCGGCCCCGCCGCCGCCGCCGCCGCCCCCCCCCGCGCCGCGCCACCCCCGCGCCGCCGCCCGCCGCGCCGCAGCCAGCGCCCTGGGCGCCGCCATCTTGGACGTCTGGCTGACGTCATGTGGCGGAAGAGGCGGGGCAATGCTCGGGCACGCCCCCTCTCAGCACATGCCCCCAGCGCGCCCCCTGCCGGCCACGGGCACCCCCCATGTGCCCCACACCTATCCCCAGTGCCCCACATGTACCCCCCAGTGCCCCCCACGTACCCCCAGTGCCCCACATGTACACCCCAGTGCCCCTCCCAATACCTCCCAGGGCCCTTCCCAGTGCCCCCCATGTACTCCCCAGTACTCCCCACTGCCCTCTATGTCCCTCCCAGTGCCCCCTATGTCCCCCCCAGTCCCCCCCATGTCCCCCTTATTGCCCATGTCCCCCCCCAGTGCCCCTCATAACCCCCTCCAGTGCCCTTTCCAGTGCCCCCCATGTCCCTCCTAGTGCCCTTCCCAATACCCCCCATGTCCCTCCCACTGCCCCCCATGTACCCCCCACTGCCCCTATGTCCTTCCCAGTACCCCCATGTCCCCCTCCAGTACCCTTTCCAGTGCCCATATCCCTCCCAATGCCCCCCATTGCCCCCCATGTCCCCCTCCAGTGCCCTGTCCAGTGCCCCCCATGTACCCCCCACTGCCCCCCATGTCCCCCTCCAGTACCTTTTCCAGTGCCCCCATGTCCCTCCCAGTGCCCGCCATGTCCCCCTCCAGCGCCCTTTCCAGTGCCCCCATGTCCCCCCTATTGCCCCTCATGTCCCCCCATTGCCCTTCCCAATGCCCCCCAGTGCCCCCCATGTCCCCCTCCAGTGCCCTTTCCAGTGCTCCCCATGTCACCCCCATTGCCCCCATGTCCCCCTCCAGTGACCTTTTCCAGTGTCCCCTATTGCCCCCCCGTCCCTCCTAGTGCCCCCATCTCCCCCCCATTGCCCCCATGTCCCCCCCAGTGTCCATCTCCCCCCCATCGCCCCCCAAGCCCCCCCCCCGCCCCCCAGCCCCTCTCAGCACCACTCCACATCCACCTGCACACACCAACAGCCTTTTACTGGTGACACGGGGAGCACAACACGTTCCCCCCCGTCCCCTCCTGGGCCCGGCAGGGTCCATCCCCGTCCCCTTCCTTCCCTCCTCCTCACTTCTTCTTCTGGACATGGGCGCAGTCGTACTTGCCCCGCACGATGGTGAGCTTCACGCCGGGCAGGTCCTGCGTGCGGCCGCCTTGCACCAGCACGACGTGGTGCTCCTGCAGGTTGTGGCCCTCGCCGGGGACGAAGCAAACCACCTCCTTGCCGTTGCTCAGCCTCACCCGGACGCATTTGCGGTTCGCCGAGTTGGGCTTCTTGGGCTTTCGGATGAGGTTCTTCACCACCACCCCTTTGAGCTGCGGCCGCCCGAACGTAGCTCCCAGCTTCGGAGGCGGCGGCTTGGGCCGGCCTTGCCGATGCATCTGGTTCAGGGTGGCCATGGCGGCGGCGGGCTGCAGCGCCCCGGCAGCGGCTGCGGAGGAGAGAGCGGGGCTCGGAGCCGGCGGGACCCCCGGCTAAGAGGGGAGCGGGCGGGCTGGGGACGCACCGCAGCCGCGCAGCGAGGCCGCGGCCCTCAGCAGAGCGCGGAGCGGCATCCTCCGGGCGGGCACACGGGGAGCGGCGGGGTCTGTGCCGGGGGGGAAGCGGCCGGTGAGCGGCGGCCTCGGAGCGGAGCTGCCTTCACCTCAAAGCGCCGCCATCTTACCCGCCTTCCGCGCCGCGCTCTGATTGGCCAACGGCAACGCCGGTCTCCCTCTTTTCTCTCTACGATTGGCTGCTCGCCTTTTTAGCCCCGCCCTCAGCGCCTCAGCGAGGCCACGCCCTTCTCCTTGCCCTCTCCACCAATCCCCTTCGTCGCCCACGCCCTCTCCACCAATCCCCGCCCTTCTAAGGGGGGGCGCGGTGGAGCTTGTCGCCAGGGCAACGCGGGCAGGGCGGGTTGCCCGGATGTGGCTCGATCGCAAGATGGCGGCGGCCGAGTGAGCTGCGTGGGGGGGGCAGCGGCAGCGCCGGGCCCGCGGTGAGGGACGAGCGGGGCCGGGGCTGAGGGGAAGCGGCTGGGGGGGGCTCGGAACCAGCGGGGAATGGTGGGGATGGGGTTCTACCGCCTCCCCCCGGCCTTCAGCCCGGTGGCAGGTTCGGGCCGTTGATGTTTCCTTATGGAATTGCGTTGTTTTCCCGCAGCGTTTTCCCCCGCGGATCCCGGGATGCTGCGTTGAGTCGGGAAAGAGCCTCCCCTTCTGCACAGGTAGGGAGCGGCGGGGTAAAGCGTTCACCCCCGAGGAGCCCCGGTGCTCGCTAGGGCTCTGGAAGTCCTTATTCCACATGTTCCATGGGGTCTTTCCCGGCTGGAGCAGGGATAAGGCGCTTCCCCCAGCTCCGGAGGGTGGAAACCGGGGGGATGAGGCTCTCCTGGAGCCTTCCTCCCCTCGCTGCGGCGTGGAAATGGGGGCACCCCCTCCCCTCATGCTCAGGGACCCACTGGCTCCATGGGAATGGGGCTTTTCCTTCCTTTTGGCCCATCGGGAGAAGCGGGGTTCATTCCTCAGTTGGGTTTTCCTTGTAACCCGTTGAGTTTGAGGGAGCTGGGGGGAGCGCGGGGATTCTTCCAGCGGGATCATCCATAGCAGGCTCTGGGGTGTCCTGGGCGCAGCCTCAGCTTTGGGAATAAACGGGAAAACACGAAAAGGAGGATTTAAATCCAAGGAAAAGACTCGATGACGGCGGCCAGGACAAACGGGAGCGGATCCCAGCGGCTTCCAGAGGGAATTCTGTTGGCTGTGGGGAGGCTGAGGATGAGCTACGGGGAAGAAGCTCTTCCCTGAGGATGGGGGGACTCTGGGAAGCTGGGGCTGCCCCGTCCCTGGCAGGGTTCAAAGCCAGGTTGGAACAACCCGCTCCAGTGGAAGGTGTCCCTGCCCGTGGCTTCAGATGGGCTTTAAGCTCCCTTCCAAGCCAAAGCAGGGGGGGATTCCATGGAAGCTTGGAAGAGATGGGAAGCTGCCATCGTGGATTCCTGCACGAGGGATTCGGATCCTTTCCCACCAGCAACCCGGAGCTCTTCGTCACCATCTTCTGCTTGGGGAAGCTGGAGTTGTCCCGCTCTGCTGAAGGGAGTTGGGAGAAGAGCTGGGAGCTGCTTCCCCAAAGCACAGGGATGGGAAGAGGCAGGATCCTTCGGCCTGAGGCCGCTTGTCCCTGCCGGGCCTCAGCTTTAAGCCGCTGCCAAGCCAAAGCTCTGAAGTCCCAATTCCCGGAAGTTTTCCTTTGGGACAAGAAGATGAAAGCCACCGAGTCCCCTTTGCTGGAGCTGCTTTGCCTCTGAAGCCTCGCACGGTGCTTCACATGCTTTGAATTCCAGGATTCCTCAAGGAGGGGGGATACGGGCTCCCTGGAGGGATAACCTGGCACCGAATCCCTCCCAGGTCCTGCTGTGCCCCCCCCGAACCTCCTTCATCTCCCTGTTCCCGGCTCCCGGCACCTTTCCTGCTCCCCTTTGAAGGCTGCCTCTCCCAGGGCAGAGCCGGCCGGGCCAGTCCAACCAGCGCGGGGCGGAGGGATCCTCCTTCCCGCTTCCATCCCCGGGCAGCCGGGAGGCTCCGAGGCGGCGATTACCAAATCAAAGGTGATGGTGGGGCTGAGCGTGTGCCGCTGGGATGGGAGCATGGAGGCACGGAATGCCTCGGAAGGGACCGTGAAGCTCGGCCCGTTCCGATCCGCAGGGACGCGCTGGAGCGGGTTGTTCCAGTCTGGTTTTGGGCACTGCCAGGGCTGGGGCAGCCAAACCTTCCCTGTTCACCCCCTCCCAGCGTCCCAGCACCCTCAGAGGGAGGAATTTCCTCCCAAGATCCCATCCACCTCTCTCCTCTTCCCCTTGGAAGCTGTTTCTCCCCCTCCCAAGCCTCCGTCCCTTGCCCAAAGCCTCTCTCCAGGTTTCCCGGAGCCCCTCGGGCAGCGGGGCTGGGTTCTTCCAGCTGGGATAACATTCCCCCGGCTCTTCCCTGCCCTTTCCCTCTCCTTCCTTCCGTGTTCCTGGTCTCCAGCCTCCCGGAGGCTGCTTTGTTTCAGCTGGTGCTGCCTCATTGGTTCCCGGCTCAAATCCACTCTTATTCCCTCTTTAACCCCCTCACCGCCTCCTCTCCGGGCTTTTCCTTCTCTCCACCCGTTCCTGACCCGTTCCCACCTCATTCCCAGCCTCCTGCTGAAACAGACTCCTGGGAAGCAGCAATTCCCTGTTCCCCCATGGGCTCGCTGGGAGCCAGAGCGAGGTGGGGAAGCTGGGATGTGGATCCCAACTAACTTGGGATCGTATCCTGGCATCAGTGAGGACGGAGCTGCCGGGGGGGGGTTCAGGCCTTTTCCCAGTGGGAATTGTGGTTGCTGGGGAGGAAGAGGAGGTGAAGTATGGAAGCCCCATCCGTGCGTGCTTGGGAAGCGGGATAACCCCTTGGCAGCGGGGTAAGGGCACACTGAAGGTGTTCCCAGCGCTTCCCAAGGGGGGTGGGAAGGAGATCCCTGGAGCCGGAGCGTGCTGGGAAGCTCCTGCGGAGCTGGTTAATGGCTGCCCAAGGGCAGGAGCCTGGAATGTGCCCGGCCGGGAGGGAGGAACCTGGGGGAGACGCCGCCCGCTCCTGAACCCCTTCCTGCTGCTGCCCACGGCTCGGCCCATCCCGCTCCCAGGGCCCCGTCCCGCTTCCCAGGGCTCATCCCGCTTCCCAGGGCTCATCCCGCTCCCAGAGCTCATCCCGCTTCCCAAGCTCCATCCCGCTTCCCGAGCTCATCCCGCTTCCCAGAGCTCATCCCGCTTCCCGAGCTCATCCCGCTTCCCAGAGCTCATCCCGCTTCCCGAGCTCCATGCCGCTTCCCGAGCTCATCCCGCTTCCCGAGCTCATCCCGCTTCCCAAGCTCCATCCCGCTTCCCAAGCTCCATCCCCTTTCCCAGAGCTCATCCCGCTTCCCGAGCTCCATCCCGCTTCCCAAGCTCCATCCCCTTTCCCAGAGCTCATCCCGCTTCCCGAGCTCCATCCCGCTTCCCAAGCTCCATCCCCTTTCCCAGAGCTCATCCCGCTTCCCGAGCTCCATCCCGCTTCCCAAGCTCCATCCCCTTTCCCAGAGCTCATCCCGCTTCCCAAGCTCCATCCCGCTTCCCAAGCTCCATCCCCTTTCCCAGAGCTCATCCCGCTTCCCGAGCTCCATCCCGCTCCCAGGGCCCCATCCCGCTCCCAGAGCTCATCCCGCTTCCCAGGGCTCATCCCGCTTCCCGAGCTCCATCCCGCTTCCCGAGCTCATCCCGCTTCCCAGAGCTCATCCCGCTTCCCGAGCTCCATCCCGCTTCCCAAGCTCCATCCCGCTTCCCAAGCTCCATCCCCTTTCCCAGAGCTCATCCCGCTTCCCGAGCTCCATCCCGCTCCCAGGGCCCCATCCTGCTCCCAGGGCCCCATCCCGCTCCCAGAGCTCATCCCGCTTCCCGAGCTCCATCCCCTTTCCCAGAGCTCATCCCGCTTCCCGAGCTCCATCCCCTTTCCCAGAGCTCATCCCGCTTCCTGAGCTCCATCCCCTTTCCCAGAGCTCATCCCGCTTCCCGAGCTCCATCCCGCTTCCCGAGCTCCATGCCGCTTCCCAAGCTCCATCCCCTTTCCCAGAGCTCATCCCGCTTCCCGAGCTCCATCCCCTTTCCCAGAGCTCATCCCGCTTCCCGAGCTCCATCCCCTTTCCCAGAGCTCATCCCGCTTCCCGAGCTCCATCCCCTTTCCCAGAGCTCATCCCACCACCCCGCGCGGATGGCTCCACAATTCCATGACTTTTTATCCATGGGGGTCTGTGAGGTGAACTTTTCCTGGCTCGGGAATCCCGGAAGCCCGTTGGCCCTGGGCTTGGGATTTCAGGGATTCATGGAATGCTTTGGGCTGGGAGGGACCTTAAAGCTGCTGCAGCTCCATCCCGCGGGGACACCTTCCCCTGGAGCCGGCGGCTCCCGGCTGCCCGTGGGCACTGCAGGGATTTCCTGCCCGGAGAAAGGGAATTGTGTCGGGAACTGTTGATTTCCCAGCGGGAATCCTGTCGGAAGCCGATTCAGGAGACTGAAATGGAAGGAAACAGCCCCAGTTGCCACCCAAAGGCAGGGAAAAGGGGGACAAATCCACGGCAGGATTCCTGCATCCCGGGATGCTGGGCTGGAAAACCGGGATCCAAGGACATGGAGCTGCTCTAGGAGCAGTTTGGGGGCGCTGAATCGTTCCCCTTGGCTCATGCCAGGGAGCTCCGACCTTATCCCGCTTGGAATATTCCCGGCACACAGAGGCGGATTCTTCCCTGTGGATGTGCTGGCTTCCATCCGAAGCTCCTGAAACAATTCCCATTCCCCCCCTCTGGAATTGTTGATTCAAGGGGGGGTTCCCAACGCTCCCGGCTCCGGCAGGGCGGGCTCCAGCCCTGCTTCCATGGGATAAACAAGTCCCATTGTGCCGGCTGCGGGGGTTTACACCGGGAAAACCAGGGACGAGGGGCCGGAGCCAGGCTGGGAGAAGGGTCTGGAATTGCCCCTTGGCGCAGCTTGAGAGCTCGGAAAAGGGCTTCTCCACCAGCCTGCGGGGCTGGGGTGAGGAAAAGCAGCTTCCAACGGGAAGAGGGAAGAGCTGGATGGGATAATGGGAGGGAATTCCTCCCTCCGAGCGTGGTGGGACACGGGGGAATGGAGAAGGTTTGGTTGAACCATCCCTGGATGGGTTCAAGGCCACGTTGGAGCAACATGCCCTATGGAAGGTGTCCCCATGGCGTGGACCTGGATGATCTCAAGCCAAACCCTTCCATGATTCCATGCGACGCCTTTGTTATCCCTTTTCCATCCCTTTTTCCAGGCTCTCACCATGTTCAGCAAGAAGAAGAAGCGTTTGGAGATCTCGGCTCCTTCTAACTTCGAGCACCGCGTCCACACCGGCTACGACCAACACGAGCAGAAGTTCACGGGGCTGCCCCGGCAATGGCAGGGCCTCATCGAGGAGTCAGCCAAGCGCCCCAAACCCTTGGTAGACCCCATCTGCATCACCACCATCCAACACGCTTCCCAAAAGGTAGGAAAGCTCCAGCGCTCCCGCTCCTGGCCTCTTTGGGAAGGCTGCTGCTGGGGCTGCAAGGGCCAAAGTGGGGATAGGTTGAGGCTCCCGGTCATCTCCTTGGGGCATGTCATGGACAGGTTGGTCTCCAACGGGTGCATCCAACCCGTTCCCTGCTCCGTGTGGGACAAGGAGCAGCAGCAGGGGTGGAAACGTCTCCCAACAGCTGGAATAACCCCACTGGCCACCAGGAAACCACCGGCAAAGCCGCGGCTGCCCCTTCCCGTGTCCTCCCCATCCCCGTGTGTCCTCCAGCACCCTCGTGTCGCTTTGTTGGCCACCGGCTCCCTTCCACCTTCACCCTCATCAGAGGCCTTGGCTGGAGGGATCAGCTCCTCCGTGGGGGGAGGAGGAAGAGGAGGGGGATCAGTGCGGAGGAAGGGCTCTTCTTCCTCCTCCTCCTCGTCCTCCTCCTCAGGCCTTGGGGATGGGTTTGCTCCTCACCTCTCGCTGCCTTCTCACCCCCTCCAAGATCCCTTCCCAAGAGCCAGGATCCCATCTTGGCCAATCCCAACCCCTTGGCCCCCATCCTCTTCCTCCTCCATCACCACCCAGGGCAGGAGCTTTGCGGGGTCCAACCCAACCCCATTGCCCCTAGCGGTGGCCCTGGCGTCTCCCCCTCGCCGTGTCCCCTCCGTGTGATCCATGTCCCCGTCCCAACATTCCATTTTCATTCTTCATTTTTATTTTCTTCCCCCTTTTTTTGTTGTTGCCGTTGTCGTTGATTCCTTCGTGTCCGTCTCCGTCATCCCCGTCCCTCGTCCTCCTCCAAGACCATCGTCCGGGGCAGCAAAGCCTCCAAGGACGGCTCCTTGACCTGGCTCCTGGATGAGTTTGAGAACATGTCCGTGTCCCGTTCCAATTCCCTGCGCAGGGACAGCCCCCCCTTCCCGCCCCGCCGCCACCACCAGCTCCACCAGGAGAACGGCCTCTCCCAGGGCCCGAGCTCAGCTCAAACCCAGGAAGATGCCGGCAGGAGCAAGAAGACCCGCCCAAGGGCCGGGCGTGAGGTAGAACAGGGCAAGGAGAGACCTCGGGACAAGGAGGAGCACCCCGGCCACCAGCAGCCCCACCGGTGCCCCGCTCCCGGCGCCCGCCCGCCTCC
Source organism: Strigops habroptila (assembly GCF_004027225.2). Lineage (NCBI taxonomy): Eukaryota > Metazoa > Chordata > Aves > Psittaciformes > Psittacidae > Strigops > Strigops habroptila. The sequence continues at coordinate 261,866 of NW_022651108.1, forward strand.
CGGCTGTGCCAAAGCGCCCCCGGAGAGGGACTCCAAGCAGGAGCGGGTGCTGCGGCGCGAGCGCCCCGAAGCCGCTGAGAAGCGCCCCAAGTCCACGCTGGGTGCTGGGGGGAGCAGCCCCCCGTCCCCCCGGGACAAGCGCCCGCTCTCCGGGCCCAGTATCCGCACTCCCAACATTCCCATCTCGGAAGGGGTGATGAAAACAGCTCAACAGACCGGGCGGCCCTTCAACACCTACCCCCGGGCTGAGACCGACCCCGGCCCGCAGGTAACGTGTGCTCCCGGCCCCAGGGGCCGCTCCTCCTCCTCAAGCAACTGCTCTTCCTCCTCTTCCTCCCTTAAACCCATTCAGAGCGCTTCTCGGGGGTGCTGAGCCCCGTCTGGTTGAGTGTCTTCAGTGAGGATCTACCTGGACTTGGATGGCAGGGGCAGGATTTGGCTCCGTGGATAGGGATTGGCTGGATGGTGGCGCTCCAAAGAGTTGTGGGCAACGGCTCGATGGCCAAGTGGAGATTGGTGCTGAGGGGTTGGGATTGGGACTCAGGGCTTGGAATTTGAGGGGTTTTAAGGTCCATTCCAAGCTAAACAGTCCCATGGTTCCATGGGTGACACCAGGATGGGTGGGAGCGTGGAGTTGCTGGAGGGGCAGAAGCCCTGCAGAGGGATGTGGAGCAATGGGGTGAGGGTCGCTGATGGAAAGAGGGATGTTGAGGTGCTGGAGTGGCTCCAAAGCTGCTGAAGTTTAAAGCTGCTCCAGTTCCAACCCATGGGGACGCCTTCCCTAGAGCGGGTTGTTCCAACCCGGCTTTGAACACTGCATCCAAACCTTCTCCATCCAACCCATCCCAGTGTCCCACCAGCCTCAGAGCGAAGAACTTCCTCCCTGTACCTCAGCCAGTTGGAAGCTGGTTCTCCTCCTGCTCTCGCTACCTGCCCTTGAAGGTCTTTTCCAAGTTGCTTGATGCTATGACCAGCATCCAACCGCTCTTCATGCTCTCCCTCCCTCCTTCCCTCTTACTTTTGGGGCCAAACCTCCCTTCCCAGCGTTGCTTTTGGTGCTTGACCCCTTCTCCCACCCCCAGGCCGAGCACCGAGCGAGCCGACCGCAGGAGCCGGCCTCCAACGGCCCCACCGCCAGCTCCTGCCGAGCTCCAGCGCGCTGCCCCCCGGAGACACCGGCCCAGCCGCACCTCGCGCCCCACGCCTCCGACCCGCAGCTGGCGCGGCAGCCCCCGGCGGCGCCGGCGGTGGCGGGAGCGCAGCGGGAGCCGCAGCGGGTGTCCCACGAGCAGTTCCGGGCGGCGCTGCAGATGGTGGTGGACCCCGGAGACCCTCGCACCTACTTGGACAACTTCATCAAGATCGGGGAGGGCTCCACCGGCGTCGTGTGCATCGCCACCGTGCGCACCTCGGGCAAGCTGGTGGCCGTCAAGAAGATGGATCTGCGCAAGCAGCAGCGGCGCGAGCTGCTCTTCAACGAGGTGAGCACCCATGGGTGGCCACGGGCACCCAGGAGCACCCAGGGCTGCGTTTGGGCACCTCAGGGTGCGCTTAGACATACACAGGAGCACCCAAGGCTGGGTTTGGGCACCTCAGGGTGCACTCAGACACCCAGGAGCACCCAAGGCTGCGTTTGGGCAGCTCAGGGTGCACAGAGACACCCAGGAGCACCCAAGGCTGGGTTCAGGAAGCCAGGAGCATCCAAGGGTTCACATGAGCACCCAAGGCTGGGTTCAGGAGTCCAGAACCACTCGAGGGTGCACTTAGACACCCGGGAGCACCCAAGGCTGCGTTTGGGCACCTCAGGGTGCACTCAGACACCCAGGAGCACCCAAGGCTGGGTTTGGGCACCTCAGGGTGCCCTTAGACACCCAGGAGCACCCAAGGCTGGGTTTGGGCACCCCAGGGTGCGCTTAGACACACAGGAGCACCCAAGGCTGGGTTTGGGCACCTCAGGGTGCACAGAGACACCCAGGAGCACCCAAGGCTGGGTTTGGGCACCTCAGGGTGCGCTTAGACACCCAGGAGCACCCAAGGCTGGGTTTGGGCACCTCAGGGTGCACTCAGACACCCAGGAGCACCCAAGGCTGCGTTTGGGCACCTCAAGGTGCACAGAGACACACACAGGAGCACCCAAGGCTGGGTTCAGGAGTCCAGAACCACTCGAGGGTGCACTTAGACACCCGGGAGCACCCAAGGCTGGGTTTGGACAACTCAGGGTTCACTTAGACACCCAGGAGCACCCAAAGCTGGGTTTGGGCACCTCAGGGTGCACTTAGACACCCAGGAGCACCCAAGGCTGGGTTTGGGCACCCCAGGGTGCACTTAGACACCCAGGAGCACCTAAGGGTGCATTCGAGAACCCAGGAGCACTCAGAGGTGGATTTGGGCACCCAAGGGTGGGTTTGACCATGCAAGGGTACACACAGACACCCAAGAGCACCTCAGGGTTTGCATGAGCACCCAAAGCTGCGTCCGGAAGCCAAGAGCACCTAAGGGTGCCCTCAGCCCTCCTTTTGGGTGGGGCTGGGACTCGCTCTGCAGGTGGTGATCATGAGGGACTACCAGCACGAGAACGTGGTGGAGATGTACAACAGCTACTTGGTGGGGGACGAGCTCTGGGTGGTCATGGAGTTCCTGGAGGGCGGCGCCTTGACCGACATCGTCACCCACACCAGGTGCAGCCCCAGGGCCTCATCACCCCGGGCTCATCCCACCCCCCCTCGAGCTCCATCCTGCCCCCCCGAGCTCCATCCCCATGAGCTCCATCCCACCCCCACCCCGAGCTCATCCCGTCCCCCCAAGCTCTTCCCCCCCCGAGCTCCTCCCCCCTCCCTGAGCTCCATCCCCATAAGCTCCATCCCACCCCCCCAAGCTCCACCCCCCCGAGCTCCATCCCCCCCCCGAGCTCCATCCCACCCCCCTGAGCTCATCCCCCTTCCCTCTCCCTACGTGCCCTTGAAGAAGTCTTCTTCTCCAACCCGTCTGATCCTATGCCCACCATGGGCTGAAGACACCAGCCCCAGCCTTACCTCCAGAGCATCCACCACCTCTTCATCCTCTCCCTCCCTGTTCACCACAACCCTTCCTCTTCCACCCTTGGGGTACCAGCCCCCCCCCCCGGTGCTGCTGCTTGTCTTCTCCAACCTTCTCCATGCCCCAGGATGAGCGAGGAGCAGATCGCCGCCGTCTGCCTGGCCGTGCTGAAGGCCCTCTCTGTCCTCCACGCGCAAGGGGTCATCCACCGCGACATCAAGAGCGACTCCATCCTCCTGACGCACGATGGGCGGGTGAGCGGGGCCCCCCCAGCACCCCGAGCTCTGTTTGGGACCCCCCCCCCATCCTCACATCCTCCTTTCCCCCCCTTTTCTTTCCCAAGGTGAAGCTCTCCGACTTCGGGTTCTGCGCCCAAGTGAACAAGGAGGTGCCGCGCCGCAAGTCCCTGGTGGGGACACCCTATTGGATGGCCCCAGAGCTCATCTCCCGCCTCCCCTATGGACCAGAGGTGGCCTTGGGGGGCTGAGGGTGGCTTTGGGGGGGTCCTCAGGCTTCTGTTAACCCCACTTCAACCGCGTCCCCCCCACCCACAGGTGGATATCTGGTCCTTGGGCGTGATGGTCATTGAGATGGTCGATGGGGAACCACCTTACTTCAATGAGCCACCCCTCAAGGCCATGAAGATGATCCGGGACAACCTGCCCCCCAAGCTCAAGAACATCCACAAGGTAGTGAGGGGGGGCACAGACCCTCCTCTGGGGCTTCCCCTGATTCTCTGGGGCGCTGCTGACCATCTCTGCACCCTTCTCCATAGGTTTCTCCATCCCTCAAAGGCTTCCTGGACCGCATGTTGGTGCGGGACCCGGGCCACCGCGCCACGGCCACCGAGCTGCTGAAGCACCCGTTCCTGGGCAAGGCGGGGCCCCCCTCGGCCATCGTCCCCCTCATGCGCCAGAACCGCCTGCGGTGAGGCCGCCGCCGCCACCATCCTCATCCTCACCACGGTGGGACGCTGCTTGGTGGCCCCCCGCAACACACGTACTACTGAGGGAGGGGGAAAGCCCCCGGTGAGCAGCCCCACCACAGCCTTGGGGGGCCAGGGGGGGCATCCTCAGCCCTGGGGAGCCATTTGGTGGCGGCCCCCGACTTCTTCCTTCTAAACCCCCCCCCCCCCCTTTTTTAGCCCCTGTGGTGTCTTCAAAGTGGGGTGGGACACCCCCAAACTCCAGCCCTATGGCCACACTACTGATTCGGGGGGATCCCCCCACTGCAAATGTGGGGTTTGGGGGTGCCCTCACCCCAAACATGGTTCTTGGGGGTCCTTCCTCTCAAACCATGGTTCATGGAAGGGTTGCCCTCATCCCAAACATGGTTGTTGGGAGCTTCCCTCACCCCAAACATGGATCTTGGGCTTCCCTTACCCCAAACATGGTTTTTGGGGGTCCCTCCACCCCAAACATGGTTCTTGGGGGAAATTTGGGGGGGTTTGGGTGGGGTTCCCCCCCCCCTTTTGTTTTTTAAAGCTATTTATATTGTTGTTTTGTAGCGCCGCGGTTTGGGGGGGCCCCGGGGCCGGCACATGGGGGGGTCCCCCCAAGATTCCACATGGTCTTTTGGAGACAGCGCTGTGCCGAGTGCCTTCTTTAGCGGGTCAGCCACGCGTGTTGGCTCCTACGCGTGTGCCGAGCTGGAGCACACGTGTCACAGCGCGGGGGGTGACGGGGATCCCCCTTTCCCACCCCCCCAGTGAGGCGCTGGGGAGGCGGGAGCTGCTGGAGCTCTTTTATTGGTTGCGGTTGGGGCAGGCGGGGGGGGGGTGGCAGCGACACGTGGCGACACGTGGCGACACATGTCGGCTGACGTCTGTTGAGCCAATGGACTCGCGGTGACCCACGTTGACTTGGCTTGGCCTGGACCACGTTGGCTCATGGTGGCTTCTCTTGACCTGCGTTGACTTGGCTTGCCCTATGTTGGCTCACAGAGCCCACATAGACTTGGGGTGGCCTTCATGGGCTCATGTTAGTCCAGATTGCTTTGGGTTGGCCTTCGTTGCCTTGGGTTGGCCTTCGTTGCCTTGGGTTGGCCTTCATTGCCTTGGGTTGCTCTTCATTGCCTTGGGTTGGCCTTCGTTGCCTTGGGTTGGCCTGCGTCGACTTGGGGTGACCTACGTTGACTTGGGGTGACCTGTGTTGACTTGCGTTGCTCTTCATTTACTTGGGTTGGCCTGCATTGACTTGGGTTGCCCTGCATTGAGTTGGGTTGACCTGTGTTGAGTTGGGTTGCCCTGCATTGACTTGGGTTGGCTTTCGTTGCCTTGGGTTGGCTTTCATTGCCTTGGGTTGGCCTTCATTGCCTTGGGTTGGCTTTCCTTGCCTTGGGTTGGCTTTCCTTGCCTTGGGTTGGCTTTCCTTGCCTTGGGTTGGCTTTCCTTGCCTTGGGTTGGCTTTCCTTGCCTTGGGTTGGCTTTCATTGCCTTGGGTTGCTCTCCATTGACGTGGGTTGCCCTGCCCCCCCGCCGCCGCCCGCTCAGCTGCACGTGCAGTAGTAGGACCTGATGGCGTTGTCCCAGTTGCCCAAGAGCCCCTTTTTCACCTCCTGCAAGCGCGGCACCGCGCCGGCCTTGAACGTTTTGGTCTTGCCCTTCTTGCCGCTGCGCGACCACACGTTCAGCTGGCAGCCGGTGCCCACCACCAGCGAGGAGATGCGGCCCGAGTAGCCCAGCGGCATGTAGGGCACGTCGGAGTCGGGAGCCACCACCAGGGACTTGCCGCCGCAGCACTGGTCGTAGTAGACGCTGTCGTCGGTGTAGAGCAGGGCGCAGGCGCGGCTCCCGTCGGCCGCCTGCAGGTCGCTCGCGCCGGGGCACTGCCCCGCGGCCGCGGCCACCAGCGCCCCCAGCACCGTCACCAGCAGCGCCGCCATCGCCGCCCGGCGCCGCCGCCGCCGCCGCACATATAGGCACGGCCAAGGGCGCGCCGTGGGAAGGGGCCCAGCTGGGACCCCAACACGCGTGGGAAGGGGCGCACGTGTGGGGCTGTCCCATGGGAGGGAGCAGGTGGGGCGGCACCACCCCAGCGTCCACCCAGTCCCATGGGAAGGGCCCCAGAGGCGTGACCCCCCCTCCAGTGTCCCCCAATGTCCCCAGAGGTGTGACCCCCCCTCCCAGTGTCCACCCAATGCCATGGGAAGAGCCCCAGAGGTGTGACCCCCCCTCCCAATGTCCACCCAACGCCATGGGAAGGGCCCCAGAGGTGTGACCCCCCCTCCCAATGTCCACCCAATGCCATGGGAAGGGCCCCAGAGGTGTGACCCCCCCTCCCAATGTCCACCCAACGCCATGGGAAGGGCCCCAGAGGTGTGACCCCCCCTCCCAATGTCCACCCAATGTCCCCAGAGGTGTGACCCCCCCTCCCAATGTCCACCCAACGCCATGGGAAGGGCCCCAGAGGTGTCACCCCCCCTCCCAGTGTCCACCCAATGCCATGGGAAGAGCCCCAGAGGTGTGACCCCCCCTCCCAATGTCCACCCAACGCCATGGGAAGGGCCCCAGAGGTGTGACCCCCCCTCCCAATGTCCACCCAATGTCCCCAGAGGTGTGACCCCCCCTCCCAATGTCCACCCAATGTCCCCAGAGGTGTGACCCCCCCTCCCAATGTCCACCCAATGTCCCCAGAGGTGTGACCCCCCCTCCCAGTGTCCACCCAATGCCATGGGAAGGGCCCCAGAGGTGTGACCCCCCCTCCCAATGTCCACCCAATGTCTCCAGAGGTGTGACCCCCCCTCCCAATGTCCACCCAACCCCATGGGAAGGGCCCCAGAGGTGTGACCCCCCCCTCCCAATGTCCACCCAATGCCATGGGAAAGGCCCCAGAGGTGTGACCCCCCCTCCCAATGTCCACCCAACCCCATGGGAAGGGCCCCAGAGGTGTGACCCCCCCTCCCAGTGTCCACCCAATGCCATGAGAAGGGACCAGATGTGACACCCCCACCCCCCCGGCCCTCACCATGGCCTTGGCCTTGGGGGAACTGAGCCATAGAATGGGGGGGGGGGGGGGAGGAGGGGGATGTATGTAAATGAGGGGGTAATTAAACCGGGAAGAGGGTCATTAGACAAAAGGGGGGGGATAAATCCTGGAGGGGGGTAATTAGTGATTGGAGGGGCATAATTCAGCAGGGCGGGGGGGTAATTAGCCGGGGGGGGTAATTAACAGGTGCCAAAGGGGGGGTGGTGTCATGCTACCAGGCCCCGCCTCTTCATTTGCATAGCAATTAGTCTCTTTCCCACCGCCCCCCCCCCGTATCCCGGCAACGGTCTCCTAGCAACGGGGGGGGGGGGGGGGGGGGGGGATGTCACTAACACCCCCCATCAACATAACCCCGAGGCGATTCTCTGCGGGCTCATATGAGGTTGCGCACACCCCCCCGCTCTCCCCATATCACATAGAGGGGATCCCCCCCCATATTGGACCCCCCCGCACCCATGGGACCCCCTCTCCCACCCGTGGGGCCCCCCACAGAGAGAGCGGCTCCCCCTCTTTTCGCACACAAAAGGTTTAATCCGGGGGGGGGAGGGGGGCACAGGTTTTTAATGTAAAAACTTGTGTTCAACACGGGGGAGAGGCCCGGGGGGGGGCGGCTGGGAAGGGGGGGGGGGGACAGGGTTTTGGGGGGGTCAAAGGGCAAAAGGAGGGGGGAAATGGGGCTGGGGGGGGATCCAGACCAGCCAGATGGGAGCCCCCGGGGGGGGGGACAAGGGGACACGGGGTGGGGGGGGACACCCGGGGACCCCCCCGGGACCCCCCAATGGGGGTTGCTTTGGGGGGGGGGCTGCGGGTCTCGTGTCATCTGTGCAGACATGTCAGTGGCGTGTGCGGGACCCCCAAAGGCCGAAGGCACCGCGAAGCCGGGGCGCACACGCGTGTCGGGGGCGCGGACACGCATGTTGGGGCGCGCACACGTGTGTCACGCATGGTTGGGGAGCACGTCAGTCCCATGGGGGGAAGCCCCTGGTGAGGCCCACACGTGTGCTGGGAGGTCCACACGCATGTCAGGGTGCACACGCATGTTCGGGGCACACACAAGAGTCCCAGGGCACGGATCCCCCCGTCGAGGCCCACACACATGTTGGGGGCCCACACACGTGTTGAGGGCACGTACACGTGTGTCCTGGTGCCCACATGCATGTGGGGTGTGGGCAGACACCCGATGGCACCCACCAGCACCCAGGGGTGCAGCAGGGTCCTGGGAAGGGGGGGGGGTTCAGGCACCCAAAGGTGCATTTAAGACACCCAGGGGTGGGTTTAGGACCCCAGGAGCACCCAAGGGTGCGTGTGAGCATCCAAGGCTGAGTTTGAGCACCCAAAGGTACCCAGGAGCACCCAAGGTTTCACTTGAGCACCCGAGGGTGGGTTCAGGACCCCAGGAGCACCCAAGGGCGCATGTGGGCAGGCAGGAGCACCCAAAGCTTCACAGGAGCACCCGAGCTGTGTTCAGGAACCCAAAGTGCACTTAGGTGCCCGGGAGCACCCAAGGGTCCATAAGAACACCCTGGAGCACCTCAGGGTGCATTTGGGCACCCAGGAGCACCCAAGCCTGGGTTGGAGCACCCACTGATCCATAGGAACACCCTAGAGCACCCTAAGTGTGCATTTGGGCACCTAGGAGCACCCAAGGCTGGGCTGGAGCACCCAAGGCTGGGTTGGAGCACCCAAGGGTCCACAGGAGCACCTCAGGGCGTTCCCAGCCCCGGCCTCTCCCCATTCCCCCCTCCCCATCCCCTCGGGGAGCCCCCCCGGGTGCTGCCCCCCCCGGCACCCCTCACACGGTGCTCTCGAGCATCCAGTGGGTGCTGCCGAAGCTCGGGCGCAGCGCGGGCGCCGCGTCCCCGCCTTGGTCGAGGCGCGGGAGGGAGCCGTGGCGTCGAGTCCGGGAGCGCCGCGGGAAGCTGTGGCTGCCCGAGCCCACGGTGAGGGGCGCCGCGATGGGCGCCGGCACCGCGGCCGCCGGGGGTTGCTCCGGGACCGGAGGCTCCGGGTCCGGGCTCCGGTGGGAGCCGTTGGTTTGGGAGCAGACGCTGGTGACCGTGGGGAGGCGCCGCGAAGCCGCCGCCGCTTTGTAGCGCGCCGTGAGGATGAGGATGAAGAGCAGGACGGAGGCGGCGATGGCGGCGCCGATGACGATGATGACGGTGCCCCCCAAGAAGTGGGCTCTGGGCAGCGCGGCGCAGCCCGGGGGGGAGGCGGAGCCGGCGGGGGCGGTGCTGAAGCGGACGCAGCCCAGAGGGTGGGTGACGGGCGGAGCGGAGCCCCCCGCGCCCTGCAGCGCCGCCACGCACAGCTCGTACTCGCGGCCCGCGGCCAGGTCCCGCAGCGTGAAGCTGCGGCTGGAGGGGGGCAGGAGCCTGCGGGGGGAGAGGGTGATGGGGGGACACGTAGGGCGCCCGCAGAGCAGCCGGAGAGCACGCACAGAGCACACGCACAGTACCTATAGCAGCCATAGAGCACACGCACAGTACCTGTAGCAGCCATAGAGCACACGCACAGTACCTATAGCAGCCATAGAGCACGCACAGAGCACACGCACAGCACCTATAGCAGCCATAGAGCACGCACAGAGCACACGCACAGCACCTATAGCAGCCATAGAGCACACGCACAGTACCTGTAGCAGCCATAGAGCACACGCACAGCACCTATAGCAGCCATAGAGCACGCACAGAGCACACGCACAGTACCTATAGCAGCCACAGAGCACGCATAGAGCACACATAGAGCACACACAGTATCTATAGCACCCATAGCGCAGCCACAGAGCACACATGGAGCACACACAGTACGTATAGCACCCATAGATCAGCCATAGAGCACGCATAGAGCACACACACAGCACCTATACAGCAGCCATAGAGCAGCCTTAGAGCATCCGTTAAGCATCCATACATTAGCTATAGCATCCATACAGCAGCCACAGAGTACACATAGAGCACGCACGCAGTACCTATACAGCATCCATACAGGAATCATAGAGCATCCATTGAGCATCCATACATCACCTACAGCATCCGTAAAGCAACCATAAAATACACATAGAGCATCCATACAGTACCTGTAGAGCACCCATAGAGCACACATAGAGCATCCAGACCATCCATACATAGAGCACACATAGAGCAGGCGTAAAGCATCCATACAGTACCTATAGCATCCATAGAGATCCATAGAGCACCGATAGAGCAGCCGTAGAGCAGCCATCGAGCATCCATACAATACCCATACAGCATCCAAAGAGCATCTATAGAGCACGCATAAAGCACCCATAGAGCATCCATAGAGCACATACAGAACGCACGTACAGCAGTCATACAGCAGCAATATAGTACCTATAGAGCACCCACAGAGCACACATAGAGCATCCATATAGCACACACAGAGCGGCCATAGAGCATCCATTGAGCATCCATGGAGCACTCATAGAGCAGCCATAGACCACACAGAGAGCATCCATTGAGCATCCATACAACACATATAGAGCATCTGTAGAGCGGCTATAGAGCATCCATTGGACATCCACACAGTACCTATAGAGCAGCCATTGAGCTCACATAGAGCATCCAGAGCATCCATACATAGAGCGCCCATAGAGCATCCATAGAGCACACATAGAGCACACATAAAGCAGCTATAGACCGTCCATACTGTACCTATAGAGCATCTATAGAGCATCTATAGAGCACACGTAGAGCATCCAGAGCACCCACACATGGAGCACACGCAGACCACCAGCAGCGCACGCAAAGCCCCCCCCAGGATCCCCCAGAACAAACCAGAGGCCCCAGTGTCCCCACAGCCCCTCCCAACCCCCTCAGAAGCCCCCCCGGCCCCCTAAACCCCCTTTAGGACCCTCTCAGGACTCTCCTGAGCTCCTCAGGGCCCCCCAAACCCACCCCTTAGAGCCCCCAGGACCCCCCAAACCCCCACCCAAGACCCCCAGGACCCCCAAACCCTCCCCCCATACCCTCTTATACCCCCCCTCCGTTACCTGTAAACTGGCGCCTCATCCCCGGAGCTGTTGTACTGGATCTGGAAGACGCGGACGCCGGGCACGTGGCGCTGCGGCAGCCACCGGATCCGCGCCGACGCCGCCGTCACCTCGGCCGCCACCACGCGCCGCTCGCCCGGCGCCCGCGTCTCATTGCCCCCGGCACGAGCCATGTCCGAGGCGCCGGGACCCACCGCGGTGGCACCGGCACCGCCATCGTCACCGGCGTCGCTGTGAGGGACCGGCAGCGGCAGAACCGTCACGGCCACGCGCGCGGCCGCCTCGCCGGCCGCGTTGGATGCCACGCAGGTGAAGGCGCCGTGGTCCCCGAGCGTGGCCACCCGCAGCTCCAAGGTGCCGTCGTGCCCCACGGCGCGGCGAGACCCGTTCTGCACCAAGCGCCCGTCCGGCCCCAGCCAATGCAGCGCCGGCAGCGGGTCCCCGGCGGCGGCACACGCCAGCGTCAAGGGTTGCCCCTCAATGACGGCAGCAGGATGCGCGGCCGCGGTGGCGATGGCGGGCGCGCGGCACGTCAGCTCCTCCTCCGGCACTGCCCAGAGCAAGCGCCCGGCCAGCGGCGGCGGCGAGGCGCAGCTCTCCAGCCGGTCCGGTTGCGCCAAGCGGCGCAGCCAAAGCAACTCGCAGTTGCAATGAAGCGGGTTCCCCCCCGCTGCCAGCGTAGGGCCCGGCGGCCCCGGCACTGGCGGCAAAGCGCGGAGCCGGTTGGCGGTGAGGTCCAAGCGCGCCAAGCGCGGTAACCGCGCCACGGTGCCGGCGGGGATGCGCTCCAAGAGGTTGTGGTCCAACGTGAGCGTGGCCAAACTGGCCATAGAGGCTACGGCGTCCCAGGGCAGCGCCGGGAGGTTGTTGTGGGACAGATCCAGGTCCTCCACGGTGGCGGCGAAGGCGGCGAAGGCGGCCGGTTCGATGGCGGCCAACTGGTTGTTGGCCAGGATGAGGTGGCGCAGGTTGGCCAGGCCGCGGAGCTGGGCGCCGCTCAGCGCCGGCAGCCGGTTGCCGTCGAGGTGGAGGGCGCGGAGGGCGCGGAGGTCGGCGAAGGCGCCGGGCGCCAGGCGCCGCAGCCCGTTGCGGGACAGCGTGAGGTGGACGAGGCTGCTCATGTTGGCGAAGTCGGAGCGTCCGACGGCGCCGATGAAGTTGTCGGCCAGGCGCAGCTCCACGGCGGCGCGGTCCAGCAGCGGCGGCACCGCCAGCAGCCCCGTGCGGGCGCACAGCAGCGTGGGGCTCGGAGCCGCCGCCGGGCACAGGCAGCGCGGGGGGCAGCGCGGGGGTCCCGCCGCCACCGCCCCCAGCACCACCAGCGGCACCAGCAGCTTCGCCATCCTGCGCCCCGCGGCGCCTGCGGGAGGGAGGGGGGTGAGGGGGGTAGGATGGGGAGGGGATGCAGGGTGGGATGGGGGGCGGATGTGGGGCAGGATGGGGGTTAGATGTGGGGTGAGATGTGGGGTGGGACCAGGGTTAGACGTGGGGCGGAATGGGGGTGAGATGGGGGGTGGGATGGGGTTTAGATGTGGGGTAGGAGCAGGGTTAGATATGGGGTGGGATGGGGGCAGATGGCGGGCAGGATGAGGGGTGGGATGAGGGGTGGGATGGGGGTGAGATGGGAGGTGGGACCAGGGTTAGGGGCAGATGTGGGGCAGATGTGGGATGCGGGTGAGATGGGGAGCGGGATGTGGGGCAGATGTGGGGCAGCATGGGGGTGGGATGAGGGGTGGGATGGGGGTTAGATGTGGGGTGGGATGGGGGTGAGGTGGGGGGTGGGATGTAGGGCAGGATGGGGGTGAGATGGGGGGCGGGACCAGGGTTAGACGTGGGGTGGGATGGGGTTTAGATGTGGGGTGGGACCAGGGTTAGATGTGGGGCAGGATGGGGTTTAGATGTGGGGAGGGACCAGGGTTAGATGTGGGGTGGGACGGGGGCAGATCAGGGGCAGATGTGGGGCAGGATCAGGGCCATGGGGCACAGTGGGGTGGGCTGGGGCTGAGGGCGTCCCCACCCGATCCCGTGTGATCCCATGTGCCCCCTGGAGCTCCCATGAGATCCCGTGTGATCCCGTGTTCTCCCATGTAACCCCATGTTCTTGCGTGTTCCCGTGTGATCCCGTGTTCTCCCATGTAACCCCATGTTCTTGCGTGTTCCCGTGTGATCCCGTGTTCTCCCATGTAACCCCATGTTCTTGTGTGTTCCCGTGTGATCCCGTGTCCCCATATGTCCCATGGGATCCCGCGGGACCCCCCCGGGACCTCTCACCTCCTCTCAAGGCTCCATCTTGGGCCCGTCCGGGCGTCGCCGCGGGGCCTGCGGGAGCAGATGGACCAGTATGGACCAGTATGGACCAGTATGGACCGGTACAGACCAGTATGGACCACTACAGATCAGTATGGACCAGTACAGACCAGTATGGAGCACTATGGACTAGTACAGACCAGGCAGTACCCACCAGTATGGCCCAGTATGGCCCAGTATGGCTCCATAAACCCCAGTACAGCCCAGTCCAGCCCAGCCCAGTCCAGCCCCGTCTGGCTCCACACACCCCAGTATGGCCCAGTCCAGCCCAGTACGGGACTGCACAGCCCAGTACAGGGGGTACAGCCCAGTACGGGAGTGCATGGCCCCGTATGGCCCAGTATGGCCCAATACAGACCAGTAGAGGATACATGGCTGATACAGACCCAGCACAGACCCAGTACGGCCCAGCATGAGAGCACACAGCCCAGTATGGCCCAGTATGGCCCAGTGTAAGAGCACAGGGCCCAGTGTAGCCCAGTACAGCCCAGTACGAGATGGCATGGCCCAGTACAGCCCGGTAAAGCCCAGTACAGCCCAGTACAGCCCAGTACGATCCAGTACAAGATGGCATGGCCCAGTATAGCCCAGTACAGCCCAGTACAAGATGGCATGGCCCAGTACAGCCCGGTACAGCCCAGTACAAGATGGCATGGCCCAGTATGGCCCGGTATGGCCCAGTACAGCCCAGTATAGCTCAGTATGGCCCAATACAGCCCACTACAGCCCAGTACAAGATGGCATGGCCCAGTACAGCCCAGTATGGCCCAGTACAAGATGGCATGGCCCAGTATGGCCCGGTATGGCCCACTATGGCCTAGTACAGCCCAGTACAAGACGGCATGGCCCAGTACAGCCCAGTATAGCCCAGTACAAGATAGCATGGCCCAGTATGGCCCGGTATGGCCCAGTACAGCCCAGTACAGCCCCATTCCCCCCCGTACCTGGGGTTCAGCCCACGGACGTTCCCATCGCAGCTCCGGGGGGGGGAACGGGCCCGGTTCAGGCCCCGCCCCGCGGGGGGACCATGGCCGGAGCGGGGGGGACCCGGATACCGGGATTGGGGTGGGGGAACCGGGCTATCGGGATACGGGGGGGGGGGGGGCACCGGGATATCGGGATCAGGATGGGGGGGCACCGGGATAATGGGATCGGGATGAGGATGGGTGGGGGGCGCACCGGGATACGGGGATCGGGATGAGGATGGAGGGGGGTTGGACCGGGATACCGGGATCGGGATGCTGGGGGTGGGCAGCGGGGGTTACCGGAGCGTACCGGGATGCAGGGATGAGGACCGGGATGCTGAGGGGGGCACCAGGATGCCGGGATCGGGATGCTGGGGGGGGTACCGGCGGTCGGGATCGGGGCGGGGGATGCCGGGATCGGGGCACCGGGATGCAGGGATGGGCACCGGGATGCTGGGATGGGGGGGGGGTACCGGGGCGCCGGGCCCGGGGCCCGGGGGGGGGGGCCGGGTGTTACCGGGGGGTCCCGGCGGGGTCGCGGGCGGGTCCCGGTGCAGCCCCGCGCCCGCCGGTCCAGGCCGCCGCCGCCGCTGGAGCCGCAGAAGCCGCCGGGGCGGGGCCGGGGGGGGCGGAGCCGCGGACGCGGCGGGGCCCGGAGCTACCGGTACCTCGGGCCGACACCGGGGCTGGGGCGCGCCGGGGACAATGGGGACAATGGGAGGCACTGGGGACACTGGGGGGTACTGGGGACACGGGCTGGGGGATACGGGGGGATACTGGGGCCCTGGGCTAGGGGGTACTGGGGGGCACTGGGGGACACTGGGAAGCACTGGGGGCACAGACTGCGGGCACTGGGGATACTGGGAATGCTGGGGATAGGGACTGGGGGATACTGGGAGGCACCGCGGGCACACTGGGGATGCACTGAGGACACGGGATAGTGGGGACATGGACTGGGGGCACTGGGGAGACTGGGGACAGGGACTGGGGGCACTGGGGAGACGGGGGACAGGGACTGGGGGCACTGGGGATACTGGGGACAGGGACTGGGGGCTCTGGGGAGACTGGGGACAGGGACTGGGGGCACTGGGGTGACGGGGGACATGGACTGGGGGCACTGGGGAGACTGGGAGGCACTGCAGACACACTGGGGATGCACTGGGGGATACAGGGTATACTGGGAGAGGCTGGGGACCTGGGAGCTGGGGACACTGGGGTTCACTGGGAGCCACTGGGGCAGCACTGGGGGCCATCAGGGCTATACTGGGGCTATACTGGGGACACTGGGGCCGCACTGGGGCTATACTGGGGCTATACTGGGGACACTGGGGCTGTACTGGGGCTATACTGGGGCTATACTGGGGCCACTGGTGCTATACTGGGGCCACTGGGGCTGTACTGGGGACACTGGGGCTGTACTGGGGCTATACTGGGGCCACTGGGGCTGTACTGGGGCCACTGGGGCTGTACTGGGGCTATACTGGGGCCACTGGGGCTATACTGGGGCTATACTGGGGCTGTACTGGGGACACTGGAGCTGTACTGGGGACACTGGAGCTATACCGGGGCTGTACTGGGGACACTGGAGCTGTACTGGGGACACTGGGGCTATACCGGGGCTGTACTGGGGCCACTGGGGCTGTACTGGGGACACTGGGGCTGTACTGGGGTCACTGAGGCTGTACTGGGGACACTGGGGCTGTACTGGGGTCACTGGGGCTGTACTGGGGCTATACTGGGGTCACCGGGGCTGTACTGGGGACACTGGGGCTGTACTGGGGACACTGGGGCTGTACTGGGGACACTGGGGCTGTACTGGGGCTGTACTGGGGTCACTGGGGCTGTACTGGGGCTGTACTGGGGTCACCGGGGCTGTACTGGGGACACTGGGGCTGTACTGGGGCTGTACTGGGGTCACCGGGGCTGTACTGGGGCGCAGTAGGGGGCGCCACCTCCCCTCCCGCGCAGGCCCCGCCCCCTCCACCAATCCCCGCCCCCTGGCGCGGGAGTGGGCGGTGCCATCCCGGGGGGGCGTGTCTTCATAGCGGAGAGGGGCGTATCCGTCGCAAAAAGGCGTATCTCTCCGCGGCCCCTTGATTGACATCCCCACCCTCCAATCGTCGCCCAGCGTATCCCCCCCTCCCTGTACGCCGCCCTCTCCCATTGGCCATTCCCTTGCGCGCGGCGGAAGGGGCCGGGTGGAGGCGTCGGGCGCACGCGCGGTGACGCAGTCACGCAGTGACGCGCTGACGTTGACGGCGGCGGGTGAGCGGCGGCGGCGGCGGCGGCGGCCCCGGGGGCACGATCGCGGCCTCGGCCCCGGCTCCCCCCGCTCCGGGCCCGGCCCCTTCCCGCGGCCCCGGCCCCGCCCCGGCCCCGGCAGCCGCCGCGTTCGCCGCCATGTGAGGGCCGGTCCCGCGTCCGCCCCTCCGCGGTGCCGCCGGTACCGGCCCCGTGATGATGTTCCGGGACCAGGTGGGGATCGTGGCGGGGTGGTTCAAGGCGTGGAACGAGTGCGAGCAAACCGTGGCGCTGCTCTCGCTGCTCAAGCGCGTCACCCGCACCCAGGCGCGGTTCCTGCAGCTCTGCCTCGAGCACTCGCTGGCCGATTGCACCGACATCCACCTCCGGGAGGCCGAGGCCAACAGCGCCGGTGAGCCCGGGGGGGGACCGGGGGGCGGGGGGGGCTCCATAGGGGGCTGCATGGGGCTTGGGGGGGCCTCCATGGGGGGCTCCAGGGGCAGGAGGGGTTGGGGGGGGCTCCATGGGGGGCTCCAGAGGGGGCTGTAGGGGCTCCATAGGGGGCTCTAGGGGCAGGGGAGGCTCCATAGAGGGCAGGGGGGTGCTGGAAGGGCTCCAGGGGTTACAGGAGGCTCCATGGGGGGCTCCAGGGGGCAGGGGGGTGCTGAGGGGGCTGCATGAGGGGCTCCATAGGGGGTTCCAGGCAGCAGGAGGGGTGCTGGGGGGGCTCCAGAGAGCAGGAGGGGCTCCATAGGGGGCTCCAAGGGGCAGGGGACTTCATAGGGAGCTCCAGGGAGCAGAAGGGGCTCCATAGGGGGCTCCATAGGGAAGGGGGGTGCTGAGGGGGTTGGGGGGGGCTCCAGGGGGCTGGGGGGGCGCCATAGAGGGCAGAGGGGTGCTGGGGGGGGGCTCCATAGAGACCTTCAGGGGGCAGGGGGGGCTCCATAGGGGGCTTCAGGGGGCTGTGGGGTGCTGGGGGGGGCTCCATAGGGGCTGAGGGGGCACCATGGGGGGGCTCCAGGGGGCTGGGAGGGCTTCATAGAGGGCAGGGGAGTGCTGGGGGGGCTGCATAAGGGGCTCCAGGGGGCAGGAGGGGTGCTGGGGGGGCTCCAGGGGGATGGGGGGGCTCCACAGGGTGCTCCATAGGGGGCTGCAGGGGGCAGGGGGGCACTGGGGGGGGGCTCCATAGGGAGCTCCAGGGTGCAGGGCGGGCTCCAGGGGGCAGGGGGGTGCTAGGGGCTCCATAGGGGGCTCCGGGGGGGGGCTTCATGGGGCAGGGGTGTGCTAGGGGCTCCATAGGGGGCTCCATGGGGGGCTCCAGGGGGCAGGAGGGGCTCCAGGGGGGGTTCCATGGGGGCTCCAGGGGGCAGGGGGGGTTCCATAGGGGGTCCAGGGGGCAGGGGGGTGCTGGGGGAGCCCTGAGGGGGTGACAGGATCCCCAGGGATACCCTGGGCTAAAGCTGAGGACACCAAGGGCCACCCCAGGGCCACCCATAAGCGCTCAGTGAGCACCCAGGACCTGTCTGGGGCCCCCCCTGAACACTCAGTGCCCACCCAGGCCCGCCCCCAAGCCCTCAGCGCCCACCCAGCGCCCCCCTGAAGAACTCAGCACCCCGCTAAGCTGTCAATGCCCACCCAGTGCCACCCCTTAAGGACTCAGTGCCCACCCGGTGCCCCCCCCAAGCACTCAGTGTCCACCCAGGCCCCCCCTAAGCCCTCAGCACCCAACTGGTGCCACCCCTTAAGGACTCAATGCCCACCCAGGCCCCCCCTAAGCCCTCAATGCCCACCTAGTGCCCCCCCCTTAAGAACTCAGCACCCCCCAAGCCCTCAATGCCCACCCGGTGCCACCCCTGAAGAACTCAGCACCCCCCCAAGCCCTCAATGCCCACCCAGCACCACCCCTGAAGAACTCAGCACCCCCCAAGCCCTCAATGCCCACCCAGCACCACCCCTGAAGAACTCAGCACCCCCCAAGCCCTCAATGCCCACCCAGCACCACCCCTGAAGAACTCAGCACCCCCCCAAGCCCTCAATGCCCACCCGGTGCCACCCCTGAAGAACTCAGCACCCCCCCAAGCCCTCAATGCCCACCCAGCACCACCCCTGAAGAACTCAGCACCCCCCAAGCCCTCAATGCCCACCCAGCACCACCCCTGAAGAACTCAGCACCCCCCAAGCCCTCAATGCCCACCCGGTGCCACCCCTGAAGAACTCAGCACCCCCCAAGCCCTCAATGCCCACCCAGCACCACCCCTGAAGAACTCGGCACCCCCCAAGCCCTCAGCCCCCCCGTTGGGCCCCCTACAGCCCCCCCTCGCTCTCCCCCCGGCAGCCGCCATCCGGCAGTGGCCGCAGGAGCCGGCCGAGGCGGCCGTGGCGCTGCTGCTGGCGCACCTCCCGCTGCTGCAGCCGGGCAACGCGGCGGCCAAGGCCGAGTACATGAAGCGGCTGCAGACGGTGCTGGCCTACGCCATCGAGAGCAACCGCTGCGTGGAGGAGAGCCGGCAGCTGCTGTCCTACGCGCTCATCCACCCCGCCACCACCCTGGACGACCGCAGCGCCCTGGCGCTCTGGCTGGGGCACCTGGAGGAGCGCTTGGCTGCCGGGCCCCCCCCGCCGCCCCCCCCGCCAGCCGCCCCGCGGGCGCCCCCCGCCGCCGCCGCCGCCGCTCGCCGCCCCCCCCCGGCGCACGAGTGGCCTGAGCACGGGGCACCCCCGGAGCTGGGCTCGGCTTGGCCCGAGCCCCCCCCGCGGGAGAACGGGCACCCCCAGTTTCAAGCAGCACCGCCCGGCGGTGGGAATGGGCTGGGGGGAGCGGGTGAGTGGGGATGGGGGGGGCTGGAGAGGGGGTTTGGGGGGGTGGGAAGGGGTTTGGGGGGGTTGGGAAGGGATAAGGGGGGCTGGCAAGGGGTTTGGGGGGGCCGGGAAGGGGCTTGGGGGGGTGGGAAGGGGTTTGGAAGAGCAGGGAAGCGGTTTGGGGGGTCCAGGAAGGAGCTTGGGGGGTGGGAAGGGGTTTGAGAGAGCAGGGAAGCAGTTTGGGGGGGCTGGGAAGGGATTTGGGGGGGCCGGGAAGGGGCTTGGGGGGGTGGGAAGGGGTTTGGGAGAGCAGGGAAGGGGTTTGGGGGGCCTGAGAAGGGGTATGGGGGGGCTGCGAAGGGATTTGGGGGGCATAGAAGGGGTGGGGGGGGCTGGGAAGGGGTTTGGGGAGGCATTGAAGAGGTTTGGGGGGGCTGGGAAGGGATAAGGGGGGGGGCATGGAAGCGGTTTGGGGGCTGGGAGGGAGTTTGGGGGGGCTGTTAGGGCTGGGGCCGGACCTGGGGGGGTACATTCAGGGCCAAGCAGTGCCCTGGGGGGGGGGGCGGTGTGTCCCATTAGACATGAGGGCTCCCCCCTGACACCCCCGCCCCATGTTCCCCCAGCTCTGCCCTGCCCATTGCACCCCAGCCCCTTGAAGCGCTCCTTGGGGGTAGCCGGTCCCCCCCCCCCCGAGCGAATGGCCCGGGGGGGGGGGGGGCCGTGGCGGGAACAGCGAGGACCCCCCCGTGGCCATCCCCCCCCCCCCGGGCCGGGGTCCCTTTGGGGACCACGCGCCGCTGTCGCCCCAGAGCAGCGTGGCCTCCTCGGGCAGCGAGCACACTGAGGAGGGGCCCCCCGGCAGGAACAGCTTCCAGGAGGACGGCAGCGGCATGAAGGGTGAGGGGGGGCCCGGGGGGGGGCGCTGGGGGGGGGGGGACACGGCATTTTATGCTGCCCCCCCCCCAGATGTCCCGTCGTGGCTGAAGAGCCTCCGGCTGCACAAGTACGCGGCGCTCTTCTCGCAGATGAGCTACGAGGAGATGATGACGCTGACGGAGCATCACCTCGAGTCGCAGGTACCACAGAAAGGGGCCCCCCCCGGGTATGTTGGGGTGTCCCCCCCTTCCCCCCCCAGGAGGGGACCCCCCCCCCAAATCGGGTGTTTTTCCTGCCCCCCCCCCCCCCCCCCCCCCCCCCCCAGAACGTCACTAAGGGCGCGCGGCACAAGATCGCGCTGAGCATCCAGAAGCTGCGCGAGAGGCAGAGCGTGCTCAGGGCGCTGGAGAAGGTGCGACATGGGTGCTGCTGGGTCCCCGCGAGGTCCCAAGGGTGCTACTGAGTCCCTATGGGTGCCTGCGGGTGGCACAGGGGTCCCCAAGGGTGGCGCTGGGTCCCCGCGAGGTCCCAAGGGTGCTACTGAGTCCCTATGGGTCACTGTGGGTGATGCTGGGTGGCTCCAGGGGTGACACTGGGTGGCTCTAGGTGTCCCCAAGGGTGGCACTGGGATCCCCAGGGGAGGCACTGGGTACCTTTGGGTGTCCCCAAGGGTGACACTGGGTGGCTCTGGGGTCCCCAAGAGTGGCACTGGGTGGCTCTGGGTGTCCCCAAGGGTGGCTCTGGGGTCCCCAAGGGTGGCACTGGGTAGCTCTGGGTGTCCCCAAGGGTGACACTGGGTGGCTCTGGGTGTCCCCAAGGGTGGCACTGGGGTCCCCAGGGGAGGCACTGGGTACCTTTGGGTGTCCCCAAGGGTGACACTGGGTGGCTCTGGGGTCCCCAAGGGTGGCGCTGCGTCCGTATGAGGTCCCAAGGGTGCTACTGAGTCCCTATGGGTCACTGTGGGTGTTGCTGGGTGGCTCCAGGGGTGACACTGGGTGGCTCTGGGTCGCTCTGGGGTCCCCAAGGGTGGCACTGGGTGGCTGTGGGTGGCTTTGAGGTCCCCAAGGGTGACAGTGGGGTCCCCAGGGGTGGCACTGGAGTCCCCAAGGGTGACAGTGGGGTCCCCAGGGGTGACACTGGGTGGCTCTGGGTGGCTTTGGGGTCCCCGGGGGTGTCCCCGGTGTCCCCACGTGCCCGTGTCCCCACAGGACATCCTGGAGGGGGGGAACCTGTGGTCGGCGCTGCAGGAGCTGCAGCAGATCCTCAGCACCCCCATCAAGGGCTTCCGGCCCCCCCCCGCCGCGCCGCCCCCCCCCGAGGGGCCCCCCCCGGCGCCCGGGGACACCTTCCCCCCCCCCCCGCACCCGGCCACCGACCCCGAGGCCCCCGCGGCCCCGGTGCCCGACGGGGACATCCCGGGGCAGTTCACACGCGTCATGGGCAAAGGTGGGGCCGGGGGGGCTGTGGGTGCTGGGGGGGCGTCTGAGGGTGCTAGAAAGGGGAACCTGAGGGTGCTGGGGGGGGATTCTTGGGTGCTGGGAGGGGGCTATGGGTGCTGGGGGTGGGTCTGAGGGTGCCGAGGGCAGCTCTGTGGGTGCTGGGGGGGGGGTCTGAGGGTGCTGTGGGGGGGTCTATGGGTGCTGGGGGGTGTCTATGGGTGCTGAGGGGGGTCTATGCGTGCTGAGGGGGCTGTCTATGGGTGCTCGGGAGGGGGTCTGTGTGTGCTGAGGGGGGGTCTATGGGTGCTGGGGAGTGTCTATGGGTGCTAAAGGGGGGCTGAGGGTGCTGGGGGGGGTCTACGGGTGCTGGGGGGGGTTCTTGGGTGCTGGGGTGGGCTGTCTATGGGTGCAGGGGGGGTCTCAGTGTCCCACGGTGGGGGTTGTCAGGGGTGCTCTGTGTGTCTCTGGGTGTTACAAGGGGTCCATGGGTGCTGGGGGGGGGGGTCAGGGTGGCCGGGGGGGGGCGGTGGGTGCTGACCCCCCCGCAGTGTGCACGCAGCTGCTGGTGTCGCGCCCGGACGAGGAGAACATCAGCTCCTACCTGCAGCTGCTGGAGAAGTGCCTGAGCCACGAGGTGAGGGGGGACCCCCCCAGCCCCCCCCAGCCCCCCCAGCACCCCCCAGCCCCCCCCCGGCACCCAGCCCCCCCCACCGCCGTGCCCCCCCCGCAGGCGTTCACGGAGACGCAGAAGAAGCGGCTCCTCTCCTGGAAGCAGCAGGTCCTGAAGCTGCTCCGCGCCTGCCCCAAGAAGCTGCCGCTCGACGGCCCCGGCTACCGGCCCCCCAAGGGGTGAGTGCGGCTGGGGGGGCATGGGGGGGGGATGGGGGGGGCAGGACCCCCCCGCAGCGCCCAGCACCCGGGGGGACCCCCCCAGTGTCATACAGAGACCACCAATAGCACAAACAGCTGGGGACCCCCCCAGCATCACACGCGCCCAGGGACCCCCCCGCAGCATCAAACACACACACAGGGACCCCCCCAGCACCAGGGGCCCCCCCCAGCATCACACACACCCAGGGACCCCCCCCCCCCTGCAGCACCAGGGACCCCCCCAGCATCACACACACACACCCAGGGACCCCCCCAGCACCAGGGACCCCCCCAGCATCACACACACCCATTGGCCCCCCCAGCATCACACGCACCCAGTGACCCCCCCCAACACCAGGGACCCCGCCAGTGCTACAATGGGTCTATTTGGGGGGTGTGTTTGGGACCCTTTGGGTGCTGTTTGGGGGGGTCCCAGCCCCCCCAATGCCCCATTTCTCCCCCGGGTGTCTGTGTGCCCCCCCCCAATCCAGGGGCGCTTCCCCCCCCCTCACGCCCCACTTTGTCCCTGTCCCCCCCCCACAGCTGGGCCTTCGGCTCCAACTCGCTCCCCATAGCTGGCTCTGTGGGGGGGGCGGGGGGGCGCCGGGGGCAGCGCCCCTTCGTGTGCCCCCCCCGGGCGCTGCCCCCCGCCCGCCTGGGGCTGCTGGGACCCGCGGGGGGGGCGCCGGCCCCACGGCCCCCCCTGGGAGCGCCCCCCCTGAGCACCCAGGGGAGACAGGTGGGTGCTGGGGGGGTCGGGGGGGGTGGGGCAGGTTTGGGGGGTCTTACAGGAATTGGGGGGGTTCTGTGGGGTTGGGGGGGTCCTATAGGGTTGGGGGGGCAGATTTGGGGGGGTCCTATAGGACTGGGGGGGAAGATTTGGGGGGGCTCTTATGGGATGTGGGGGGGTTCTGTGGGGTTTGGGGGGGTCCTATAGGGTTGGGAGGACAGATATGGGGGGGTCCCGGGGGATTTGGGGGAGGTCTTATGGGACTCGGGTGGTCCTATAGGGTTGGGGGGGCAGATTTGGGGGGGATCTGTGGGATTTGGGGGGGTGCTTACAGGATTTGGGGGGGTCCTGTAGGGTGGGGGGGGGCAGAGTAGGGGGGGTTCTTATGGGATTTGGGGGGGTCCTGTGGGGTTGGGGGGGCAGGTTTGGGGCAGGTCTTATGGGATTTGGGGGGGTCCCTGGGAATCTGGGGGAGTTCTTATGGGATTTGGGGGGGTGCTGTGAGGTTTGGCTGCCTTTGGGGGGGCCCTTTGTTGGGGTTCCCCCCCCGTGACCCCCTTGTCCCCCCCCAGAGCCTGTGGTTCGGGGCGGGGGGGGCTGGGGGGGGCCGCAGTGGGGTGCAGAGAACACACTCGCTGCCCGTGCACTCGCCCCAGGCGCTGCTCAGCTTCCCCCAGGGTACGGGGGGGGCACGCGGGGGGGGGGGACCCCAAAACATGGGGGGGGGCAAATGGGGGGGGACACGGACCCCAAAATATTGGGGAGGGCCTGAAACTGGGGGGGGGGGACCCAAATGGGGAAGCGGCTTGAAACTTGGGGGGGGGGGGGGGCCCAAAACATATGGGGGGACCCAAATGGGGAGGGGGCCTGAAACATGGGGGGGGGGGGGGGCCCAAAACTGGGGGGGGTCCCAAAAACATTGAGGGATTTCTAAATGCCTTGGGGGGTGGGGGGGGGCTATTTCCCTCCCCATTTTGGGGGTCCCAGGGGGATGTTGGGGGGCTGAGGTGGAGGGGGGTGTCAGGGCCCCCCCAATCCCTTTCTAATGTGTGTGTCCCCCCCCCCACAGAGTGCCCCCCCCCCGGCACGGACCTGGAGATCAACCCCACGCTGGAGTCGCTGTGTCTGAGCATGACGGAGCACGCGCTGGGCGGTGAGGGGGGCCCGGGGGGGGGGCACGGGGGGTGGGGTGGGGGTGTCATTATGGGGGGGGGGGGGTCTCCCCAATGGGACCCCCCCATGAGCTCTGTGTCCCCCCCACACAGACGGCACAGACAAGACCTCGACCATCTGATGGCGCCGCCCCCCCCACATTTAGGGGGGGTCAAAGGAGGGGGGGGGGTCACCCCCTTAAGCCCCCCCTCCCCCCACCCCCTTTAACCCCCCCTTGACCCCCCCGAGGGGGGGAGGGGTTCCCATAACCACGCCTCCTCCCCCCCCCCCCAATATGGGGTAGTCCCATGGGGGGGGGCGCGGCCTCGGCGGGGGGGGTGCGGGCGGGGCCAATGACGTCACGGGGTGTGGGCGGGGCCATGTGACACTACGGGGGGGGCGGGGCTCTCCTGCGCCCTGGGTTTTGGGGGGGGGTTCCCGTGTTTGACCCTTCCCCCCCCCTCCGCCCCCCCCCCCAAATTTGGGGCTTTTTTGTTGTGTTTCATTATTATTATTATTCCCCCCCCCCAGCCCCAGCGCGTGGGGGGGGTGGGGCGGGGGGGGTGGGGGAACCCCCATATTTAGGTACATGGCAGCGCCCCCTCCCCCCACCCACCCCCCCCCTCGGTACAGCCCCTCCCCCCCCCTTCCCCCCCCCCTTTTAGCGGCCCCTCGCGATAGAAACCGTTATTTTAGATA